>NC_056744.1:1705304651-1705334651 GCF_019279795.1 Protopterus annectens
TGGTCTTTGTTCTGAGAGTTATGAATACCTTATTAAAATGGTATAGTGAGATGTCTTGTCTGTTTATTTGCTACATGACTAAGTGAACCACTCACTGAGGGCCATTTTAGTCATAAATTAAGCCACAAGAAAAAAAGATACATATATACAAATTGTAAGTCAATGCAAAATGCATCCAAATACAGAAATAAAAGTAAAAGCATATCCTGGTGCCTCATTCTACAATCTGGTCATTTATATGAATCAAGTGGGCGGTTTGTAGGATGCAGTTCAACCAGAATGTTTTTAAGAAATTTTTTATTAATATAACATATTTAGAATCACAAAATTTTATACAATGTTAGGAATACATTGAATCGCCAAGGTAATCTTACACAATTAGCACATTAAGAGTCCTGGTATTGCATTAGCAACATATCAAGGCTATCCCAACCACTAAAAGTCTTAGTATGATTTAAAGATCTTATTCTGATCAATTCTTTTTCAGTTGTACATAGCATTGCTGTTAAATTTAAATGTTCTTTGAACATAGGAAGTAAGTTTAGATTCCAGGTTTTTGTAATAACTTTTCTAGCAATTGCCAAAAGACCCCATAATATTTTTTGTTGGTGAAGGAAGCTGATTTAACTGGAGAAAACCTACAAGGATACAGGAGAAGCATACAAGCTGCAAGCATAATATAAACAAAGGAATAAACTCTTGACCCTGGAACTAAGTAGACAGACAGTTTAGAAACCTGCACTTCATGTTTAGAAAAAGAGATCTCTGCTCTGCCTCATTTTTTCATATGGCCATCAGAATACCAACATCTTTCCACACCTGAACCAATATAATCGTGAGGGATCTCCCTGCTATTTGTAACGTCATACTTGGTTTAGTGGGTAACAATGGGTAATTAACACCTTTTTTAATTAAAGTCCATTTTTCTTCACTATTAAAATTCTTATTATTTATATCAAACTAGCTTTGGCCATCTGCTCTTTTTATATAAAACTATAACCCCTTACCTATTGTGCAGTCTCCTTTGAGATACCAGATACCCTCTATATTTTTGTCTCTCTCTCCTCATGCCCATGTTCAATTATGAATAATTGGGTATTTCAGATGAAATCTATTGCCACTGAACTGCAGTTTACACCAGAAATTTGTAACTTGGAATACCCATTTTCCATATCTGTATGACCTCAAAACACAGCTCATCTGTGGCCTTAACACGGTATGTCAGTTCAGTAAGACGAGATTTCCATGAGGTACATATTATAAAGGTATAGAAATAAGTACAGACAGCAGCATTCTGTAGTTCAGAGTTTTTCCTTGGCTGAATCTAGTAGTTGGCAGTATCTGTTGGCTCAGTATAGGAGGTACCATTGTGCAGTAAATCGGAGCAAATCTGGGTATTGCCATGCAGATTCTTGATATAACTAAAGGAAGCTTTATGATTGTTTTAGTGTCTGCTGCAGTTCTGCCTTCATAGCTGGCTTTGCAAGTTTTGATGAGGGATATCAACTTTTTGTTGAGGCTAATAAGGGAATTTTTCCAGTAGAGGGGAGATTCAATAATCCCCATGTGGTAGAGCACTGTTTTGTATTCAGTAAGCGACTCTACATAGTCTGTAGAGACATGCAACCACGGTAAACACCGTGGCATGCTAATTACAGCATAAGCATATGAACTGTATGCTAATCAACCAATCCAAGATGGGAGAAGCTATTCAACAAGTTGTAAAGCAATTGTGTAGATTCAGTGACTGTTTTCCCTGTGAATTCCAAAACCTATTGGAATACAGCAACAGAAAGGAGTCTACACAGAAAGAATGCAAGGGGTTGCTGTTTTTAATTCATGGGTATGTGCAACAGTCTGACATCTATGCTGCTGCTGCTAATAGACCACGGCCAAGAAGGAGAAGAGTTTTCAAACCCCAGTTAACTTGTCACAGTCTGTATGAGGTGGAAATCGTAGAGTGCTACAGGGTAAATAGAGACTGACTACAAGAACTCTGCAACCTCTGTCATCCTCAACTCAGACCCAGGGCAAACTGAGGAGAACCAATACCATTGGAGAGAAAAGTATGTGTAGCACTTAGAATTTTAGGTATAGAAACCTTCCAGAGAGCAACAGGGGACATGCTGGGGGTGTCACAGGCATCCACATCCAGGATCCTCCATCAGTTCCTGAATGCTGTGCTCCAATATGCGATTGACCACATATATTTTCCCTGTACTTCTGAGGACAGGTCTACGGTTATGCAAGAGTTTTACCCTGTAGCACACTACCCTGAAGTACTGGGTGCCATAGATTGTACTCATTTAGAAATCAAGGCACCACCTGGGGAGCAGGAAAGGGTCCACATAAATGTAAAGGGTTTCCACTCAATTAACTGGGGTGATATCCCACAGGATCATTTACGGGGTGATGCAGGTTCTGCACTGGCACCATGGTTCATGACACCCATCAGAAATGCGCACACACTTACTAAAGAATGCCATAATGAAGTGCATGCTCAAGCCAGAAATATCATATCAGCATGTGTTTGGGCTGCTGAAGTCATGTTTCAGCTGCCTAGGTACATCTGGGGAAACCCTGCTGTACAATCCATGTAGATGTACTGAAATCTTCACCATCTGTGCCATGCTTCACAATATCATCCAGAAAAAACAGGTTCAGCAGGATCAGGAAGGGGAAGGGGCACACATCCCACCACCAATGGCAAGGTCACTATGACCACTCGCAGGTGAGGAGTCAGAGGGGGAAACAGCAGCTGCAGATGTAGGTGTGTTCAATATGCCCTCACATTGGCTAAGAGGCAATACATAGCACACTTTCTCACCACCTAAGGGGCTAAAACCTCCATCCTACACACAAGCATATGTCTTGATGCCAGGCAATGCTCACAACCTTTACCTTTTCATGTAATAGCTGTGCACTTGTATCAGACAGACTCCGCCCTGAACTAAAACTGTTGCAACTGCTGGATTTTCAAGGTAAGTGATGAACCTGGAGTGTTAAAACAGAATTGTGTAATAATACAAATGAATGGCATATACTTGCATGTTGTTAACTTGGTAATGTAAATAAGTAAAAGGGTGATTTGTACAGCAATGTCTTTAACATGTGACAGCAGAGACTTATGTGAATACATGTGTCCAATGTCAAGTATGTTGCATTAAACATTTACCTGAAATGAAGACAAGACAATTCTTCCTCTCTTTCAGTGGTATTTATTACACACGTGTGGGAGCCTCATGGAAAGTACCAGGGAGACTCCCTGAACAAAGGAATGCATAAGCTTATATGCTGGTGATACTGCTGACAGTACAAAAATAGAAACTAGACCAATTAAATTAGTACAAAAGACAATTAACCAATCAGTGGTTTACCCGTAGGCTTAAAACAGTTCACATTACTACATCTCTAGGCAGTAAAGGAAAATCGGATGCACTTCCATGTAAGGCACATTTCCTGCTTTCAAGCAGGCTCTTGCTTTTCAGTACTTTTCCACTATTCACAGTTTACTCTGAGTTTGCAGTACAAAGTCCATCTTAATGCATGCAGATTATCACATACTCAATTTCCTTAAGCACATACTTTGGCCATTCATATTATACAGTCCCCCATTTGATGCTGTGTAAGCATCACCATTTAGTCTATCATACGTTTGCCCTAAGTCTAACATAATCATGTGGCTGGTTCCTTCAACATTGTCACACATTTTTATTTCATCATCCATATTTATGACTGCAGGCGTATAAAACTTTGGCACCTTTTTAGTAGTCTTAAAAGACATTAATTTCAAAATCAATGCTTTGATTAAAAATACAAGAAGAAAGGCAATAAGAGCTAATACTGCGATTAATAAAATTAACTTCAGTAGTCCACCTCCCCAACCTTAGGAACAGGTTGGTTAACTATGCCCATGTTGAGTTATTGGCCCCCTTGGCCTTAGAGAGTTTGGAGACTCCCTGAGTTCGAGATGACTTTCAATTTTGTGCTGATTGTTAGGAAGAAATGTACAACACTCCTCCTGGATTAAAGCGCAAGTTCCACCTTTTGCCGCTAAAGTGAAATCAAGAGCCATGCGATTTTGGAGGACTACAGTTCTCATAGCAGTCAGTTCATCAGTCACTAGTTCTAAAGCAGAAAATGTGGCATTGCTTAATACTTCAAGCAATTTGGACAGTTTTCTCAGTTCCCAAATTGATTTTACTGCTCCGTATGCTGGAATTATACCAACCCACGCTATGACATCATCACCCAAGTCCATATGAGATAGTCCTTTGGTGCCAGCATGAGCCAAGTCATGATGATAAATCCATGAACCGTCAATTTGGCCTACCAGATTGGCAGGCTTTTTAACCTCTCGAACATTCTGAATTTTTCCTTGAGGTAAAGCAGATGTATGTCGGATGGCTGGGACTTAATAACCTAAGAAACAGCTACCAGACCAGTTTCCTGGTAGCCATTTATAGGCTCTTTTACCACACACAAAGTAGCAGTTTTCCACCTTAGTGGTGATATTACTATCTATATGACCTTGTTCAGAATGAAACACCTTCTTATCGATCAATCCCAGCTGTTGATATAGGACGGAATTATTTTTTACCTCTTCATATGTTTTATGCACCAGTTCACAAAATGAATCGTAGGTTATGTTACAGTAGGAGGAGTTATTATTACACCTGTAGGGAACTGTCACATTGCAAAAACTCCATCCTACCTTGACTTTACCAAATTTCTGAAAACGCACCGTTCCATTTTGACGGTTAAACAGATGTAATGCTATCCTGTTTTTTGAAGTGACATTTGAAGTGTCATAGATCAGATTCATCCAGGTTTCATTAGCCCCTAAAGGGACTTTACTTAGCATCAGTCCCCCATGAACAGTAGGTAAAGCAGTACAGATCCAACCATCAGAGACATTGAGGGATGATGCATAGGCAAATTTAATAGCTTGGTAGGTGTTGAAAGGTGGATGCCAAATAGCTCACTTGGTGTGATGCGTCGATGGAGCAGGAAATAAAAATGGCCACATTAAAAATAACAGTACAATGGGAATGACCACCAAAATGGCTGTACAATATTTTTGTGGTAATGGTTGTTGAGTCTGCATAGTGTCAGGAGTTTGGAGTTTTCCAAAAGGGTAGATGTTAGGCATAGTCAGGTACTGGAAAAGTTCTACTTCGAGTACGAGTAGCAATGGGAGGAGAATCTGGAGTTGGAAAAGGTAAAGGCTGTTGGTCTTCAGACGGCACAACTTTTTTGACGTGTGAAATGTGGATCCAGGTTGGAGATCCTTGCAGTCGCACAGCAGATGACGTTGTCAGAAAAACCAGGAAGGGCCCCTTCCAGCATGGCTGGAGCACTGTTTTTCTAGAGAAGGATTTTAACATAAACCCAATCGCCTGGTTGTAGGGCAGATGACAGGAAAGGATCTGGAAGATGTTGAGCAGCTGCTACTTGTCGGTGGTGAAACTGTAGGAAGGAAACAAGAGATTTGCAGTGCAAGAGAATATCATTATCAAATTCATCATATTCAGAAAAGGGTGGTGATGGCGTCATGGGCATATGCAGAGGGCAACCCATGAGAATTTCATGTGGAGAAAGACCCTTAGTAGGATGCGGTTGTGCTCGCATAGAAAGTAAGGCTAGTGGTAAGGCCTGCACACAAGTTAAGCCTGTTTCTGAAGTGACTTTAGCAAGTCTAGTTTTCAAGGTCTGATTCATTCATTCAATAATACCTGATGCCTGTGGTCTGTACGGACAATGAAATTTCAAAGTAATACCTAACATTGTACACAATGATTCAACTAACTTAGCAGTAGAATGTGTTCCACGGTCAGAGTATATCTGACAAGGAACACCAAAACGAGGTATCAATTCATAACACAATTTTTTTGCAACTGAAATAGCATCATTTTTAGCACATGGGTAGGCTTCTAACCACCCCAAAAAATATCAACAACAGTCAAAACATATTTAAAACTAGTACAAGGTGGGAGTTCAATAAAGTCCCACTGTAAGGCACAAAATGGTCCCATTGGTTTTGGCACCGGTTGAGCGGGAGCCAGAGTGCCCTTTGAAATATTATGCTGTAAACAAATGGAGCACGTGCTCAAAGAAATGTTGACAGAAGCAGAAAGTCCTGGGGTGAACCAATCCTTTTGGATTTGTTTAATTAATGCTTGTACCCCTACATGAGCTGGCAAATGATATGCTTTTATAAGAGAATTTAACATAGATATAGGGCAAATTAATCTTGCTATCAGGATGCTACCAAATTGAATTAGAGCGTTTGAAACAACTTTGGGCCAGCCATGTTTTTCTTTCTGATTCCGATGCTTCACTTTGCAAAGTTCTTAAAACAGTAGTGTCAAAAGTAACCATTTGAAAGATAGGCTGCAGAAATTGTCCCTGAACAGTATGTGAAAGAGCAGCCTGCTTGGCAGCCCAGTCAGCCAAATTATTTCCCTTAGCTATTAGGGAGTCGTTAGACTGGTGAGCTGCACACTTGACAACAGCAATTTTAGAAGGTAATAATAAGTCCTGTAAGAGGTGATCAATATACAGGTAATTTTTAATTGGTGCCCCAGAGGATGTCAAAAAACCCCTTTCCTTCCACAGGGTACCAAAATCATGGACATAACGAGAATCAGTATAAATAGTAACAGATCTGTCTTTGGCCATTTTACATGCATGCGAAAGTGCCACTAATTCCGCGGCTTGTGCGGAAGTGCCAGGTGGTAATTGTCCAGTTTGTAAAACCTCAGATGATGAGCAGACTGACCATGCAGCCTGGAATTCACCAAAACTATTTCGTAAACAGGACCCATCTACGAAAAGAACTAAATCAGGATTAAGCAAAGGAACATCTTGCAAATCTAACCTAGGAGAAAGAACAGTGTTAACTACAAGTACACAGTCATGTGGTTCGCCCTCATCACTAGTTGGAATCAGTGAAGCAGGGTTTAGTGGTGGGCAATGTGTAATTTGAATAACGGGATTACGTAATAAACTTAACTCATATTTAGTGAGGCGAGCATTAGAAAGATACTGTGTTTTTGTTTTTAAGAGTAATGCTTGCACCGCATGAGGTACTGCTAGTATAGTGTCATGTCCTAAAGTCAATGGTGCTGCCATATCGATCAAAACTGCAGCGGCTGTTACCGCTCGTAAACAGGGTAGGTAGCCAGAAGCAACAGGGTCTGAGTGCTGTAATATGCTATAGGTTGATAGCCCCCCGTGCGTGCTTGTGCCAGCAGGCCCATGGCAGTTTTGTTTCTTTCACAGCAGAAGAAAACAAAAGGTTTAGAATAATCTGGGAGCCCCAGGGCAGGTGGGTTTATCAGTGCCATTTTAATAGCTTGAAAGGTGTTTTCATGTTCAGGGGACAAAGGCAGAGGATCTGTAACTTCCTTTTTTAGAAGTTGTAACAGAGTGGCCGAAATTTCTGAAAAATTGGGCACCCACTGTCTACAATAACCTGCTAGGCTGAGGGAACCCCCTGAGTTGTCTGAGTTACAGGGCGGGGGGCAGTCTGAATGGAGGTAATTCTACTTGGAAGTATTTGACATAAACCCATAGAAATGATGTGTCCCAGGTATTGTACCTTTTCTTGACAAAACTGCAGTTTAGATTTATTTACCTTAAAACCTCGTTCAGCTAAAAACTTTAAAACTAGAAGTCACTCCTCTATACAAGACTTAGTATCTTGTGAAGCTATAAGAATATTGTCTATATACTGGACCAATACTGAACGTGGTGGTAACTGTAAATCCTGCAGTTGTCTGTGCATCTCTCTAGAGAATAGGGTTGGAGATTCTACATATCCTTGGGGTAGTCGGGTCCAAGTATAACTGTTGGCCCTTATAAGTGAATGCAAACAAATACTGACTAACTGAATGTACTGGGATAGAAAAGAAAGCTGATGAGATATCAATAACCGTAAAACAACATGCTGTAGGTGGGATACAGCTCAAAATCGTAGCTGGGTTTGGTACGATTGGAAAAACGGGCAAGACAGCTTTATTGACTTCTCGCAAGTCTTGCACATATCTGTAAGCTTGTTTACCAGGTTTCCTTACTGGTAGAATTGGAGTATTACATGGACTTGTTGTAGTTACTATAATTCCTTGTTGTACCAAGGCAGAAATGACTGTGGCAATACCAGATGTAGCCTCTGCCGTCAAAGGGTACTGTGGTACCCCAGGTAACTTTGCTCCAGGTTTTAAGGTTATTTTACAGGAGTGGCTGAAATCAGAAACTCAACATCATTATCATGAGTGGTCCATAGATGAGAGGGTAATGAATTTAGATGCTTAATTTTATTGAGGTCAGACTGCATACACATTGTTTGCAGAGTGACATTTTCATCTAAAGTAGCCAAAATACTATCTTGTTTATCTGAAGGTACTTGTAAATATACTTCTTCAGCTGTGCAGAAGATGGTTGCTCCCATCTTACAGAGCAAATCTCTCCCCAATAAATTTAAAGGTGCTGAGGGTCCTACTAAAAATGCATGATTGTCTTGTAAAGGTTCCAAAGTTACTGGGACAGTTTCAGAATATTCAATAGGAATACCAGAGACACCTACCCCTCTAGTTGTGTTATTGGAGAGGGGGACATTTATCGCTGTTTCACCAGCTAACATAGATTTAGCTGCTCCAGTGTCAGTTAAAAATGGGTATGGTTTATTTTTGACAAGCAACATAACATGCGATCCATCTTGATCCACAGGGATGAAAGGGGCACAACTGCTGTTGTCTTTGTTTAGCTGCCGATTGGATGGGGTCCAATTAGAATTCCACTGAGGTGACGTATCAGTGGGTGGGGCAGGTTGCTCAGCCAGATACGGACATTCATTTCTCTAATGGCCTACTTGGCCACAATGGAAACACTGTCTGATTATTATAGCTTTGGGGTGGGGCTGATAGAGTTTCCTGCCAGATGTCCTTCAAGAATGCAACTGCAGTCATAACATGAGGGTTGTCCTGCCTCAGGCAGCCCTCGGTCGGCCGGATTCCAAAGTCTGGGTCCGACGTCGGCTGATGTCGCATTTCTCTCCGACGTCAGAGTGGCTGGAGTATATAAGCATCAGCCAACGCCATTTTCTCCAGTCTTTCTTGCCGCGCGGTGCTCGAAGCAGAAGCGGTTTGCAAGTGCCGGTCGGTTAGCTCCTGTAATCTACGATACCGAAGTCATCAAAAAAGCTAAGTACCCCATTGGGGACCTTTTCTTGCCTCAGCCGATGTCAGAAATTACTGAAAAAGTTAACAATTGTCTTTTTTGTGGTAAACAAATACCTCATAAGGATTTCCACTCTTACTGCCTCCCTTGTCTGGGCCCAGACCATGACGTCTCGGCCTGCGTAGCCTGTGCTCGCTTCAACAAGCGCACTCTCAGGCGCCGGGCGGAGTTCGCTGAAGATTTTTTCGGCGATAAATTTGCTTACACCATGCCGTCGGATCTTCCGACATCGCAAACTCCCAAAAAGCGAAAAGACCGGGACCGACATCCTCGGCCCGCATCTACCACCGACTCCACGCCAAAACCTAGCGCGAGTGCTCCTTTTCCCTCTGAGACGGTCTCTCCACTGTTCCGAACCGAAGACACCACATTACCGACGACTCCGATTCCAGACATTACTCCGACGCCAGTTATAGATTTTCCTCCGGATACCGAAACCGAGGAAATGCCCGAGACCATTGCTGTAGACAAGGTCACTCCTGCACGTGGAGCTGCCAGGCCTCCTATGGCCATGTCTATTAAGGCCTACACTAGGGCTAAGGCAGCCAGCAAAACAAAGCATATTTCTTCTAAATCCTTACCTCAGCCGACTCCGGAGACACAAATTATGTCCATGGCTGCTGATTTAATTTCCATGATTAGAGGTTCACAGGCCCATCCTGAGAGAGCATCCCAGCCTCCTCCTGATAAAAGGCCCCGGGTTGAACCCTCTAACCCTACTCCTTCAGATGAAGACTCTGAGGGCTCTGTCCACTCTGATAGCCAGGAAGAGCTCTTCCAGACCTATGAGGACTCGGATGCAGAAGATTCCATACCTTCGGCCTCCCCTCCTGAGGATATTTCTTTTGGGGAAGTTCTGCACACCATGAGGGAACATTTCAAGTGGCAGGGTCAGGAATATTCTGATTCCAGGAAGCGGACTTTCCTTAAGAAGCCTCAGCACAGGCCCTTAGCTATTCCTCCTGTACTTGATGTTCTGGATGATTTGTATTCTGATTCTAGTGCTACCCTGATTCTCTTCCTCCTGCTCCAGCCAAGCCAGACAGGTATTACAGGGTCCCAGAAACTCATTCCCATTTATTCAGGGCCCATACTGCTGATTTGGAAACTATTTCACAGGGGCCTAAAGGAGTTTCAGCCTCCACCTCAAAAATCCTTTGCCCTCCAACAGGGAAGCAAGGTCATTAGAGAGATGGGGTAAAAAGGTTTACACATCCACTACCTTATCTATGAGAGCTTTAAATTGCCTTTTTCATATGTTCCAATATCAGGATTATCTTTTAGAAGATTTACAAAAAACATTAGCTTCTCCTGATCCTTTAGACAGGAAGACTTTGCAGGAAGCTGTACATAACACTCAGCAAGTAAGCAATCACTTCCTGCAGTGTGGATATGATGCACTGGAAGCTTCATGTAGGGCAGCTATGACAGGGGCACTGATGCGTAGACATGCTTGGTTAAAAGATCAACCTCTACCAGATCATGTAAAAGCAAAACTTCTGGATTCACCTTTGGAAAAGAACAAGCTTTTTGGTGCAAACGTTAAGGATGTGTTAGACCATCGAAGAAAAAGCTAAATCAGTTCAAACTGTAAAGGATTTCCTCCAGGTTCAACCCCCCCAGATTCAGTAGGAATTGGCCTTCAAAAAACTGGTCCTTTCCTAATCCAGAAAAGTTTCAAAGGGGTAAGAACAGACGTGGCCGAGGAAGAGGCCAATACAGAGGCCCTTATAGGGGACGTCAATGGCAGCCAGGAAACCAAAGAGGTGACACAGGGGTTTCTCCTGCCCAACAACCACAATCTCAATGACTTTCCTCTACTACCGCCTACCAGGGAACAACTAGAAGCTCCCTTAGGTGGCAAATTATCTCTGTTTGCAGAAAACTGGCACAGACTGACAAAGGACAAATGGATTTTGGACATTATAGACCGAGGGTACAGGTTTCATTTTCACACCTTACCAAGAAAACAAGGCATGCCAAATCTACCACAACATCAAAGGGCAGAGGCTATCAAGCAAATCACTCTGCTAACTCGAATGAAAGCAATAGAAAGAGTTCCACAACAACAACAAGAACAGGGGTTTTACTCAAGACTGTTCCTTGTTCCAAGAAAAGAAACTCAATGGAGACCAATACTGGACTTGTCCGCATTAAACACCTTTCTCATAGTACCAAAGTTC
Source organism: Protopterus annectens (assembly GCF_019279795.1). NCBI lineage: Eukaryota > Metazoa > Chordata > Ceratodontiformes > Protopteridae > Protopterus > Protopterus annectens. The sequence continues at coordinate 1,705,316,075 of NC_056744.1, forward strand.
AAAATGCTGACTCTGCAGCAACTCCTTCCCATGCTGGGCAAGGAGTCGTGGCTGATTACTCTGGACCTCAAGGAGGCATACCTGCATGTCCCTATCAGACACAGCTGCAGAAGATACCTCAGATTTCTTGCAGGGCCAGAGCATTATCAATTCTCAGCATTGCCATTTGGCTTATCTACTGCACCCAGAGTGTTTACAAAATGCCTGGCTTCAGTAATTGCTCATTGCAGGCTCCAGGGTATACAGATTTACCCGTACCTGGATGACTGCCTCATACAAGCGGACGACAAATTGATGTTGACAAAAGTTCTGGAATATGTCATACGATTACTTCAAGCTCTGGGATACACAGTCAACTTCCAAAAGTCAAGACTGCAGCCATCCCAGCAAATAATCTTCTTAGGAGCCAAACTAGACACAGCCTCTCAGATGGCTTACCTGACAGAAGACAAGCAAGAGAAATTAACTCAATACTTCAAAGGTTTAGCAAAACTCACCCAGATGACTGCAAGGAGATTCCTACAGGCCCTGGGTTACATGGCATCCTGCATTCTACTGGTTCCATTAGCAAAACTACACATGAGAAAGCTTCAATGGTACCTAAAAAGCGTTTGGTCTCAGCACAGCAACAACTTGGGAGACAATCATACCACTCATTCCATGCCTACAAAAGGAATTCCTATGGTGGGCCTCGGTGAGTCAGGAAAACACAGGTATGTCATTCAAAAAACCACAGATAACACAGACCATGACTACAGACGCCTCAGACCTCGGATGGGTGGTGCACATGGAAGGCAGGTGTATACAAGGACAATGGTCTCCAAAGGAAACACATCTGCATATAAACCAAAAGGAAATGCTGGCAGTAATGCATGCTATCGAGGCTTTTCAAAACCAACTCCAGCAAGGTCACTTAATGATACGGACAGACAACACCACTGTGATGTGGTACATAAACAAGCAGGGGGGCACCCACTCTTACCCCCTTTGCAGACTGACAATGCAGCTTTGGGAGAAATCACTGAGCCTAAACATCCAGTTACAATCCCAGATTGTTCCAGGAAAAGACAACGTGTTGGCGGACAGCCTAAGCAGGAATTTCACAGATCCACACGAGTGGAGGTTACATCCGAAGGCTTTCAGACAACTCACTTCGACATGGGGCAAGCCAGAAGTGGACCTATTTGCCTCTCACCTCAATCATCTCCTGCCAAAATTTTGCACAAGGACATACCATCCAAAGGCTTGGAAAATAGATGCTCTTTCATTCAACTGGAACTCCCTAGCAATCTATGCATTCCCACCTCTGCCACTGATGACCTCAGTATTACTAAAGATCAAAGCAGAGAAGCCCAAGGGAATCATAATAGCTACGGATTGGCCAAGACAACACTGGTACCCACTACTACGGAGCATATGTCACACCAGGAGGTGGGCCCTCCCTCAGTGGCCTCTACTTTTGACTCAACACAATTTCGAAACTCTGCATCCAAACCTGCAGACACTGCAGCTAACAGCCTGGGAGATCCCATAAATAACTTCAGCTTATCTCTCTCCAAGGAAGTTCAGCAGATACTAACAGAGGCTCGAAGACCGTCCACCAGAAAGGTCTACTTAGCAAAGTGGAAAAGATTCAGCAATTGGAATACCAGCAAAGGACATGATGCATCATTACTGAACATCCCACTTATCTTGGAATATTTGGCAGATATGTTATAGAGCGGCCTCTCATATTCTTCAATAAAGATACATGCATCTGCTATTTCAGCTAGATACAACACTGATCCTCCTGTTTTCTCACCCTTACTAAGACAATTCCTCAGGGAATCAAGAACATTAAGCCACCAAGAAAGGCCCCAGTGCCAGCCTGGGACCTCAATTTTGTCTTAGAAAAACTGACTCTACCTCCTTTTGAGCCAGCAGCTTCAGTTAACTTGCAATTTCTCTCATGGAAAACAGCCTTCCTGTTGGCAATTACCTCAGCAAGAAGGGTCTCGGAACTACAGGCCCTAATGGCAATACCACCCTTTATTATTTTCCACAGAGACAGGGTTTCATTAAGGACCAACCCTACCTTTATGCCAAAGGTGGTATCTAGGGTTTCTCTAAATCAAGCCATTCATCTGCCTGCTTTCTTCCCCAATCCTGAGAATAAGGGAAAGGCTTTTGCATACCTTGGACATTCATAGACAACCGATACTACCTGGACAGAACCAAGGCCAGTAGGAAGTCTGAACCTTTTGTAGCTTACCCTGCAGTCCAAGGAAAAGCAATTTCAAAACAGACTATTTCTAAATGGATTGGACATTGCATCAGATTCTGTTATTCCTTTCATGGAAAGACTGTTCCAGCCTATGTCAGACCACATTCCACCAGAGCTACAGCCACCTCTACAGCATTTTTAAGAGGGGTGCCTACAAAGGACATTCTAGAAGCTGCTACATGGAGCTCCGTGCATACATTCTCAAAACACTACAATCTCCCCTATATTCCAGATCCAGAGCAGGCTTTGCTTGGCAGTCCTGCAGGGTTTGATTGCCACACCATCTTTTTCCTAGAGCATACCTCCTCCCCAGCTAAGCTATGGTATTCTACCCACATGTTATGACTGCAGTTGCATTCTTGAAGGACATAGTACAGTTTTGTACCTACCATAAATGTAGATGTCCGATAGACATGCAACTGCAGTCGGGTTTTCCTCCCTCCATACCCTCTATGCTTAGGGTCCTCCTATCCCTCACTCTTAGCTGGGGATATCTGTTATGGTGTATTTATTTTATTGCTCATGTATTTGTTTGGAATCCTGTTTTTGTCTTCCAATTTGATTACAGCCTTCCTTGGAGGGCACCTGGCATCTGGGGCAAGAAACACTGAAGAAAATGGCGTCGGCTGATGCTTATATACTCCAGCCGCTCTGACGTCGGAGAGAAATGCGACATCAGCCGACGTCGGACCCAGACTTTGGAATCCGGCTGACCGAGGGCTGCCTGAGGCAGGACAACCCTCATGTTATGACTGCAGTTGCATGTCTATCGGACATCTACATTTATGGTAGGTACAAAACTGTACTTTTTGTCTATTTTGGTTTCCTGCTCCTTGGTGTCCACCTCTCCCTCTCCCTCTTCCCCATCCTCCCCCTCCCTGTCCATGCTGCCCGAAGGCAGTACACATCTGAATCTGTGCTTTAACAATTTTTCCTGTAAGTCTTTTTTTTTTTTCCTGTGCTAAGTGGTCGGAGAGGTATTGCACTTGTGTGACTAATTCATGCAATCCAAGACTAGGCCAGTTTAAACATACTTCCTTTAGTTTATCCCGTACTTGTGGGCGTAACCCATCTACGAAGGCAGCCGACAATCCGCTCTGTGCTGCCCCTTCAGTGGGTTCTGGGTAACCAGAATAAGCCTCAAAGGCTTCAGTGAGATGATTTAAGTACTCGTCCACAGGTTCGTCTTTTTTTTGAAGAACTGACTTGATTTTGGACCAGTTGGGTGTGGGTGGGACTATTACCGTAATAGCATCTACTATACACTTTGGCTATTCCTCCTGTTTTAAATGTCATTGATGATGTGTACTCTGACTCTAGTATGACCCCTGACACTCTGCCTCCAGCTCCTGTTAAACCCGATAGGTATTACAGGGTCCCGGACTCACATAATTTTCTTTACAAGGCCCACTCCGCTGATCCTGAAACTATTTCCCAGGGCCCTAAAGGGGTAGCAGCTGTTACTACTAAGAACCCACTCCCCTCTGCAAAGGAGTCCAGGGCTTTAGAGAGATGGGGTAAAAAAGTGTATACTTCTGCCACTCTTTCCATGAGGGCATTAAATTGTCAATTTCATATGATACAGTACCAAGAGTATTTGTTAGAAGAGATGCATAAGAAACTGTCTTCTACTGAACCCCTTGATCACATATCCCTTCAGGATCTGGTACATAACTCCCAGCAGGTTAGCAACCATTTCTTGCAGTGTGGTTATGATGCATTGGAAGCTTCATGTAGGTCAGCAATGACAGGTGTAGTCATACGTAGGCATGCTTGGCTGAAGTAACAATCTCTGCCAGACCATGTTAAAGCTAAGCTTTTGGATGCTCCACTGGAAAAGCAAAAGTTATTTGCTTCCACTGCTCAAGAGGTCCTAAAGATATTTGAGGAAAAGGCAAAATCTGTACAAACAGTTAAGGATTTTCTTCAAGTCCAACCTCCAAGATTCAGCAGAAATTGGCCTTCCAAGAATTGGTCCTTTCCGGACACAGAAAGATTTCAGAGAGGCAGGAACAGGCGTGACAGAGGTAGAGGGCAAGCTAGGGGCTTCTACAGAGGCCGTTAATGGCAGCCTCCAAACCAGACAGGTAGTGCAGGACCTGCAACTGCTGCACAAGGACAAACTCAATGACTTTGCTTTGACTCCGCCAACCAGGGCTCAATTAGAAGCACCCTTGGGTGGAAAGCTTTCTTTATTCTCAAAAAATTGGCACAACATTACAAGAGACAAATGGACACTGCAAATAATAGACAAACGGATACAGGTTCTATTTCCACACATTGCCAAAAAGAAAAGGCATGCCAGGTCTGCCACCAAATCAAAGGGCAGAGGCTTTGAAACAAATCTCAAACTTACTACAAATGAAAGCCATAGAAAAATTCCTCTTTCAGAACAAGGCCAAGGATTTTACTCCAGACTATTCCTTGTTCCAAGAAAAGAAAATCAATGGAGACCAATTCTCGACTTGTCCGCACTGAATACTTATCTCATTGTGCCAAAATTCAAAATGCTGACTCTACAGCAACTCCTTCCCATGCTGGGCAAGGGGTCTTGGCTGGTGACTCTAGACCTCAAGGAGGCATACCTGCATGTCCCTATCAGACAAAGTTGCAGAAGACACCTCAGATTTCTTGCAGGGTCAGAGCATTATCAATTCTCAGCATTACCCTTTGGCTGATCTACTGCGCCCAGAGTATTCACGAAATGCCTGGCATCAGTAATAGCACACTGCAGACTTCAGGGGATTCAAATATACCCATATCTGGATGACTGCCTTATACAAGCGGACAGCCAACAAACTTTGGTAAAGGACTTAAATTATGCCATCAATCTTCTGCAGGCCTTGGGATACACAGTCAACATGCGCAAATCAAGACTTGTTCCATCCCAAAGAATAACTTTTCTGGGTGCGGATCTAGATACAACCACCCAAATGGCTTATCTCACAGAAGAAAAACAAAGACAACTACTGGATTACTTCAAGAATCTGACAAGACAAACTCAGCTGACTGCAAGGAAAATCCTGCAGGCCCTGGGTTACATGGCATCCTGTATTCTTTTGATTCCACAAGCAAAGCTACATATGAGAAAGCTACAGTGGTACCTAAGGAGTTTATGGACTCAGCACAGTCACAGTTTAGAAACTTTAATCCCACTCATTCCATGCCTTCAAAAGGAATTTCTGTGGTGGGCTCAGGCCAGCCAGTCCAACAGGGGGTTGCCCTTCACAAAGCCAAAAACCTCCCAAACTATTACAACGGATTCTTCAGACCTAGGTTGGGGAGCACACATGGAGGGCAGAGGTATCCAAGGACAGTGGTCACAAAAGGATACATGCAATCGAGGCCTTCAAACTCTTTCTGCATCAAGGCCACCTACTAATAAGGACAGACAACACCACAGTCATGTGGTACATAAACAAGCAAGGAGGTACCCATTCCTATCCTCTTTGCAGACTGGCAATGAAACTATGGGATCTTTCCTTGAAACTCAATATACAGCTGCAAGCTCAGTTTGTGCCAGGGAAAGACAATACACTGGCGGACAGCTTAAGCAGAAATATCATGGATGCGCACGAATGGATGCTGCACCCAGACATCTTCCTACAGATAACACAATCTTGGGGGAGGCCGGACATAGATCTATTTGCATCCCCCCACAATCATCAACTGAAGAAATTCTGCTCAAGAACATACCACCCACAAGCGTGGAAAGTGGACGCCCTCTCTTTCAGCTAGAGAAATCTAACAGTGTATGCATTTCCACCTATCCCATTAATGACCAAGATGTTACTGAAGATCAGGACAGAGCAGCCAAAAGTGATTCTGAAAGCTCTGGACTGGCCAAGACAGCACTGGTACCCACTGCTAAGGAGCATGTCACGTACGAAACCATGGCCTCTTCCTCTATGGCCACTTCTACTGACACAGCACAGATACAAAACTCTACATTCCAACCTGAAAACCTTGCAACTAACAGCCTGGAGAATACCTTGACTCCTCCTCAGGATAAGCATTCCCAGAGAGTGAAGGATATTATTATGGAAGCTCGCCGCCCTTCCACAAGAAAGGCATATTCAGCAAAATGGAAAAGATTTCTCATTTGAAACACCACAAAGGGCCTAGATGCGACAGTGATGAACATGGCACATATCCTGGAATATTTGGCAGAAATGTTCCACAATGGTCTGTCTTACTCTTCTATTAAAATTCATGCTTAAGCAATTTCAGCAGAGTACAATACTGATCCACCTGTCTTCTCTCATCCTCTCCTAAGACAGTTTCTAAGAGGAATCAAAAACATTAAACCTCCTCGGAAACCACCTCTACCTGCTTAACTTCGTGTTGGAAAAACTAACGCTGCCTCCATTTGAACCAGCAGCATCTGCAGATCTACAGTACCTCTCATGGAAGACTGCCTTCCTTCTGGCCATAACCTCAGCAAGAAGAGTTTCGGAGTTGCAGGCCCTGATGGCAGTACAGCCATTCATTATTTTTCATAAGGACAGAGTTTCATTGAGAACTAATCCTACATTTATGCCAAAGGTGGTATCCAGGGTTTCATTAAATCAAGCCATTCACTTGCCTACCTTCTTCCCAAATCCACAAAACAAAGGGGAGAAACTTCTGCACACCCTGGACATTCACAGACAGTTGCGCTACTACTTGGGCAGAACTAAAGGTTTCAGAAAAGCTGACCAGCTGTTGGTAGCATATGCTGCTGGTACTCAAGGAAAAGCAATTTCCAAACAGACAATTTCAAAATGGATAGGAAATTGCATTCGCTTTTGTTACTCCTTTCATGGAAAGACTATACCAGCTAACATTAGACCTCATTCCATGAGAGCCACAGCCACCTCCACAGCCTTCTTAAGAGGGGTGGCTACCAAGGACATTTTAGAAGCTGCCACATGGAGCTCCGTGCATACATTTGCCAAGCATTACAGCTTACATTTATATTCCAGATCCAGAGCAGGCTTTGCTACGGCTGTCCTACAGGGTATCTTAGCTACACCATCCTTTTCTTAGTTCCTCCACCCCCAGATTGGCTATGGTATTCTACCCATATGTGATGACTGCAGATGCATCCTTGAAGGACATAGTACAGTTTTGTACCTACCATAAATGTAGATGTCCGATAGGTATGCATCTGCAGTCAGGTTTACCCCTCCTTCCCCTCTGTGGTATTCTTGGGTACTTACCCTCTAATAGCTAGCTGGGGGAATCTATTATGGTGTATTTGTTTTATATATATATATATATATATATATATATATATATATATATATATATATATATATATATATTATTGTACATGTTTGGATTTTTATTGCATTTCTCCAAATTTAGCCTTCCTTGGAGGGCACCTGGCATCTGGGGCAAGAAAAACTGAGGAAGATGGCATCGGCTGACGCTTTTATACCCCAGACACTCTGATGTCAGGGAAGGGGCGACATCAGCCGACGCCGGACCCAGACTTTGGAATCCGGCCGACCGAAGGGCTGCCTGAGGCAGGACAACCCATATGTGATGACTGCAGATGCATACCTATAGGACATCTACATTTATGGTAGGTACAAAACTGTACTTTATTTGCAATTTAGCTAATTCCTTTACAGGATAAAGCCCCTTAAAGGGTGGGTCCTTCAAGCATTTACCATTTAATACATCTAAATTACTAGCAGTGTGTTGTAATTCCCTCAATTGCTCTTTTAATTTTTGCTGATTTTCTTTTAGGCTACTAATAACCAAATCCTTTTCTCTTTCTTTTGCCTCTGTCATCCAGTCATTAAATGCTGCCCAGCACAACCCTGGTATTCTTCTCCCTTTTCTCTTTAATTTTCCTTGGAGATTAAGCAAAATATTTTTATTAAAAGTATAATTTTCTGGAAAGGTGAGTTTACCATCACCTTCAGTGAGGGCGACCCACTGACTTATAAACATACAACTGTCCCGGGACACACAAAAATACATATAACCAGCTGGTGTACCTCTTTCTGGCTCCTTTATAGTTCCCACACTTGCTCCCATTTTCACACAATAAGCTATTCTGTATTTTACAGATGTAGCTGTGACGTTTTATAAACATCGTTTTCCCCACTCTCGTATCTCCTTTCACTCTTATGTCGCCAGTTTTTCATTTTAACCCACTCTCATACTGTCTCATACTGCACAATCAATAGCAGAAAAGAAGTGCATGCTAGTTACCTCAAAACAACTGAACAAGAGGAATTATTACATTTCTATAAAGTTATTAATACCAAATTTTAAAGCAGGCAAGTGCAGGAAATGACAGAAACACTGCCAGAACAGAAAATTCTGTCATGGGCCCTTTCACTAGCAGTATTTCGTTGAATCCCCAATTGCCGCAGCTGTTGTCAATTCAGATCCAAGTAAACAGCACCAATTGTTGCATTAAGCATTTACCTTAAATGAAGACAAGACAATTCGTCCTCTCTTTCAGTGGTATTTATTACACACGTGTGGGAGCCTCATGGAAAGTACCAGGGAGACTCCCCGAACAAAGGAATGCATAAGCCTATATGCTGGTGATACTGCTGACAGTACAAAAATATGAACTAGACCAATTAAATTAGTACAAAAGACAGTTAACCAATCAGTGGTTTACCCGTAGGCTAAAAACAGTTCACATTACTACATCTCTAGGCAGTAAAGGAAAATCGGATGCACTTCCATATAAGGCACATTTCCTGCTTTTAAGCAGGCTCTTGCTTTTCAGTACTTTTTCACTAGTCACAGTTTACTCAGAGTTCGCAGTACAAAGTCCATCTTAATGCATGCAGATTATCACATACTCAATTTCCTTAAGCACATACTTTGGCCATTCATATTCTACAAGTAGTAGGCCTCAGGCATCAAAGATTCACATATTCATACCTCTCAAAAGTACCGATGGTCAATGAATGTCCTCAGTTTGGCCTCATACTTTTGTATTGGGAAATCATTAAAGAGAGAAGTTAGAAAGTAATGAGACACATTTCAGTTTCAGACTTCACAAGTCTCAGAAGATTCTTAAAAATACTGATACAAAAATTGATAAAAAAACGGCTTTGATTCTATCAACTGCCTAACTTTCTAAGATGAAAATGTCAAAAGTACAATTAACAAAACAACATCACAAACACAGATATAGTAAGCATCAAGTCAGCTATGCACCCTGATCATCAGACACAAAGCATATATGTCCTTGAATCCGAAAAATAGAAAACAGGGATATGGCAGTTGTCACTTGTACAAGGTGTTTTGCGTGTGGGTGTGTGGTGAGATGGTGGGGAAAGGGAAGCCTGGGTTGATGCAAAAGGTGATTATGTGTGAGTAAGAAAGAGAAGTAGGCAGGCATTTGGATAAAGTACAAATGATCAGTGAGACAGAATGATCTTTAAGCTTCATGGCCAAATAATGTAACTGTTGTGTGTGTCTGTATGAGCCATCTAAGTGAAATTGGTGTGCAAATGTCAGCAAGAACACAGCCAAGCACTGTGCTAACTCTGCATCTTTGTATGTTGGACAGGTATGAGCCATGCATGGTAGAGGTGGCAGTTCATCGCTGTCATACCTGACCATGTGAACTGGCTGTGCCAGGAGTTGTACTTTCATGCCCACGCCCATGCTTAGATCCACTGCTGCTAGCTGAACATGACTGTTGCCTGCTGGATGAGCTGTCCTCATGAAGATGCCCAGGGCCACGACCCTATGGCCTGCCATGTGTAGGTGTGGACACCTCAACTACTGATGGAGCACTGACAGTAGTGCCACTATGGGAACATGATCAGTCACTGCCACATTGCTTAACATGAGGTGATGTGACCTACACCCACATGGATGCCATCCCCCTCCCAAGAGATGGTCCATCACTCACAGACACTGCCCATTACAACACATCACTCATCCAATCCATTGAATTGACAACATTGTGGAGGCAGTCACGCATGTTAGCCTGTGCCACATCTACAACCCTAAGCATTTCTCTGGAAGACCTATTGGAATGTGCCTGCACCTTTGTGAAGGCCCTAAACATAAGTCAAGTGGCACAGGAAGACACACTTGGATCAAGTGGCGAATGGCCAGAAGGCTCCACTGAGAACCCCTAACAACCCTCCTTTGTGGCATCTCACCCACACTTTTGCTACAGCCAGAGTCAACAAGCACTGAGGCCTCAGTAACCACACTATACAGATAGTTTTTCACCCTCCACTTGCCAATATTTGAGGGCTCACTGGAATGGGTTGGCATAGGACCTATTGGCTGTGTCCAATGGAATTACAGGTGATCACTGAATGTCAACTTCATTGTCTGATTCAACCTCTGTACACCCTGACTGTGCCTCTGTTTGGCCACCATCATCATCAGAGTCTGCTGATACACTGACATCAGGAGGTAGGAGCCCCACACTCCCACTGTCACCATCACCTATGATAATAAGCAACAAATGCAGGAAAAAAATGAATACCTACACTACTATAGTCCAGTGTATGCTAACAAGCTAACAGTGATGCCACTATTACAGACAGCACAGCAATACACACAACAGTCCTGGCACCCACATCACAAACCACATACTTTTTGAACTGCTCATCAGTACTGACATAATGTTTGGCTTACCATTTGCAGATGATTGTAGGCTCCCTATGGTGGATGGTCCTGGGAGAAGTTAAGCAAAACGTAAAGACACCATCATCACAATGAACAGTAACACAGGGGTTACAACATTTTGCCCTTTGTATGTCCATTAATGATACTATTAACAAGAACTTAAGGTCATCCCCAAGCCGTGTGTAATGAACCAAAATGTGTTGTTAGCCGTATCAGTCTACAAGTATTCACCCCAAAGAAATGTAATGTTAAACATAACTTGAGTACTGCTGTCAATATTTTGCTATACAAGAAGGATTTAACAATTGAGATAGATAACCCAACCTGGAAGCTCCTCCTGGGACATACTTGTCCTCCCTGAAACTGCAGCACCAACGTCAATAACCTGCTGTTGTGCACTTTCCAGTGAGCTGTCTAGATCCCTGACAGTGGACAGTAACTCTTCATTTGGTGTCAGTGGTGACTGTGTAGCAGACCCCCCTGCTAGCCATCCATTCACAGCCCACTGCAGCTGCTCCCCTCTGGGCTGATGAAATCATGTTAGTGGCCCTATGACATACCTGTTCATATGTCCGGCTCTGGCCACCAACTGCATTCACATCAGCCACTATCTACTGTCAAATTTGCATTCTGCCAGACATATACCAATGTTCCCTCTTAAGCAGAAATGCACCATGTTGCATAAATGCTTCCACAATGACTTCATTCTCGGGGTTACTGAAGCGGGGTTTGCGGGAATTGGGATACCTGGGTGCCATAGTCCTAGGTGACATAAAATACAAAAGAAGGATAGTACACAAATATCATATAAATGTCCTGCTTAGGTATAACACACAAAAGGTAGTATTTCCCTATTACCCACTGAAGAAATATAAAAAAGAATTGTGTGGTTGTAACATATTACAGTCGCGCATAAAGGAAGCAAAGGAAGGTTGGATCCAAAACAAGGAGAGTAACAATAGCAAATTTTGTTTGTGCCAACACAGAAATGCAGCCTGGCTCCACCATCCCCCAAACAACAGGAAAATGACCCATTTTGTTAACAAACCATCAGTGAACTGCTGTAAGTGCTATAAAATAAACGATCCCTGAAACTTGTGCACATTTACCATAGGACATTCCATTTTATACAATTGCCAGTCATGTCTACCTGTGGCCGGCACTCCCCTAGAGGTGTGAATGGGCCTGTGTCATTGACAATGTGAGACATTTATTGTTATTTCCATGAAATGTAAGAGTGTAAAGAGAAAAAACAGTTATGACATTAGCACTTGTGAGGACAGTTAATAAGGGTGTGCATCTGTGAAAGTAAAATGCCCTGATAAACATGGCTATGCCATCAGTATACTTGTAAAAAATGCATACAGATAAAAGTACCATTTGATAATACATACAGTATATATACATACATATATAATATACATATATATATATATATATATATATATATATATATATATATGTATGTGAAGCCACAGTGGTGCAGCAGTTAGCATTGTCACCTCACAGCAAGAGGTTCTCCCTTTCGATTCTTGGCTGGAGCGCCTTCTGTGTGGAGTCTGCATGTCCTAAGACATGCAGGTAGGTGTGAGTGTGAATGGGCATGCCTTCTTTGAAGGTTGGGTATCGGGCTGGTAACTCGGCACCGTAAAAATCCACTGCCAATCATGAGCAGACTGGAGTTCCGCTGTGGCGACCCCTAACTGGGAAAAGCCAAAATACTTGGTAATAATTATATATATATATATATATATATATATATATATATATATATATATATATATGTGTGTGTGTGTGTGTGTATATATATATATATATATATATATATATATATATATATATATATAGATATATATATATAGATATAGATATAGATATAGATATGGAGAGAGAGTCAGCCAGGTTAGACTTACAAAGTGTAGAAATAATTATTTCAAGGTTTTAAATGTAAGTAAGCAGCACACATTTCACAGTTTTTGTTCAATAACATCCAATCTCCCCTTCATTTCTTTTTTTTTTTTCAAATATTTTTTTTATTTTCCAAATAATATAATGTTTAACAATACAATCATCAATAAACAAGTATTATAAACCTTTCTATACACTATGTACAATTGACCTGAACCAAGGAGAAAAAAAATTAATAAAATATATGAAATTAATAACAAAAATTTATAATATTCAATTAATAAAGTATAAAGTTGCACATTAAAAATGAACCCTAAATAATTAATGTCAATAAGAGTTAAAATTTTTCCCAAGGATTGTTTGTCCATGTTTTAGGTGAAATTCTCGATTCCTTCACCTTAATTTCTAATGTCACTGTTTCTTCCATCAATCTCAAGAATTCTTCCAGAGTAGGTTCTTGTGAAGACTTCCACTTTCTAGTTATACATTTCCTTGCCACAGCTCCCTTTCATTTCTTGACAACTGTTTACTATTGCTATTTAACTATTTAATATCCTCACACATTTTAATGTGAATTACACAGAATGCTTTACAGACTGCATAGACAGTGTAAATGTCAAAAAAGGATGCATTGTTGCAGTTTTTGCTTTCCATTGCGCAATACAAGACGGCAGTTAGCAAACTTCTCCAACAGGAGCAGCCATTGAATACCTTCAGACAGGAAGCAGACAGTCAATAATTTCAAAATGGATACAGTCTTTTAATTCTGTCAGGCACCACACAAACACGCTAAGCGGTGTTGCGCAGCAGTTAACACAGAACTTAAGAATGAATAGGTGATTACACAATTGTTATTTAACTGTTCTTGTGGCAGCAGGGATAAGTGTAGGGCTGTAATGCAGATGGTTCTGGGTTCTAGTACAGGGAATGTAATATACTTTTACTGTTGAGATAGTCTAGTTTATAGTAAAGAACAGGAAAATATGCAAGTGATGTCCTTCTATTCTCATGTTGCAGTATTTGTAACGGTAGGGATGTTGCTGCCTGCAGCACTGGACATCTGGCCACTACACCAAGGTCTTGGGAGTAGGGGTACATGCGACGTCTGATGTCAGAGCCATAAATTGATGTAGGCTATAAAAGTGATGTCTGCACATACCCACCCCAGAATTTTTCTGCTGCAGTGAACGTCGGATGTCTGATCACCAGCTTCGGGAAGCAATTCGCTCATTCTGGCCATCTGCTACAGATAAGTACTCCATTGGGGTTTTTTGCTATCTATTGTTTTGTTTTCAGACTTACATATCCATTAGAAAGGGGAAGTGTGCTTGTGGGAGACAAATTCCTCACAAGGACATGCATTATCAGTGCCTATTTTGTTTAGGTGAGGCCTACAGACTACAGGAAATTCCTACACTTTTTCTGTAGGCTCCTTGCATTTTTAATTTTCCGCATTACCTTTTGGGCTCTCCACAGCACGTCAGGTGTTTACTAAATGCTTAACTCCAGTGATTGCTCACTGCAGAACTCTGGGTATTGAGATATACCCATACCTTGATGACCTGTTAATACTTCACCAGGACCATCAAACCCTTATCCACCACCTACACAAGGTGACCAAAACCCTGGAAGAGTTAGGGTTCACTGTGAATGAGGTAAAATACCTCCTGACTCTTACTCGTGACCTAATTTTTTTAGGATGTAGGATCAGAACAGACAGGATGGCAGCCTTTCTACCATCTCAGAGGATAACAGACCTCACTCTGTACTTCCAAAACCTTCTCACTCTACATTATTTACCAGTCAGAGAATCTCTAAAAGTTTTGAGTCACATGGCATCCATGATACCCATGATCCCTCTGGCAAGGCTGCATATGAGAAAGTTCCAGTGGGTTCTGAGGTCTCAATGGAGCCATCACTCTCACCCTTTGAAAACCTCTCTCCCTCTCCTACTGTGCCTGAAGAAAGAACTATAGTGGTGGATTACTGCCATCAATCTCAACCAGGGCATCCCCTTACAGATACCTCCCCACTTACAGCAGATCTTTACAGACACATCAGATGTAGGGTGGGGAGTGGTATTACTGCACAATCGCAAACAAAACAAAGTGCAGGGAGAATGGTCTGTACTCAGAGAAGGGGACCATATCAACATCAACGAGATGAGGACCCTTTATCTAGCTTTGCAAGCTTTCCAACTAGCCCTTCTCCCAGGCACATTGAAAGTGGTCACAGACAATATGACTGCCTTGTGGTATATAAACAAACAAGGGGGACGAGGTCTTACCTTCTTTGCAGTCTAGCCATAAAGATTTGGACTTTTGCATCAACACTTCATATCCACCTGCAAGCAGTATACATTCCTTCAGCAGAGAATGCTATGGCAGACACACTCAGCAGAACTTCTGCACCCTCTCACGAATGATTGCTTTACAGAGAGGTGTTCTTGGATCTCATTCACAAGTGGGGTATTCCACAGGCAGATCTGTTTTCCTCCTCCCAGAACAGAAAGATGCCTCAGTTTTGCACAAGATATCCAAATCCCCAAGCTTGGAAAGTGGAAGCTTTCTCTTTTTCTTGGGCAGGGATGTATCTCTATGCCTTCCCCCTTCACACTAATTCAGAAGGTCCTGAAGATTCAGAGGGACAAACAAAAAGTCCTGCTGGTGACTTCCTTTTGGCCAAGACAGATTGGTTTCCCCTTCTTCACTTTTTAGCCAAGGGCAATCATCACAGGTTACCTCACCAATTAGACCTACTCACAGGATCCCTAGTACACCCTCAGGTGACCAATCTCAGGCTAACCTTATGGGTGATAGGGTTCTAATCCCCTTCAGACACCATTACACAGAGGATGTACCCAATGTTCTGCAGGAGGCCAGAAAGTCTAGCACTAGTAGAAATTGTGTGTCAAAAATGGAAAAGATTCTCCAGATGGTGTCAAAAGAAAAACCAGGACCCTTTACTCATTCCTGTGCCTGTGGTCCTTTCTTACTTGTGTGAGCTTCTCCATTCAGGACTGACTGTATCCTTCAGTTAAGGTTCACATCTGCCATTTCTACTCGTCTCCCTTTGGTACCTCCTTTGGCATCTAGACTGGAAGTTAAACTCTTCCTGAAAGGGCTCCTCCATATCAGACCCCCTCGTAAACCATTTCCTCCACCTTGGGACTTAAATTTTGTCCTTGAGAAACTTGCTATACTACCATTTGAACCAGCACATGCAGTATCTCTGAAGCTATTTACCTTCAAAACAGTTCTGCTGGTGGCCCTCACATGTACCAGGAGGGTATCAGAAATGCAAGCCCCTAATGGCCAACTCTCCTTACCTTATCTTCCATAAGGACAGAGTTTCCCTCAGGACTAATCCTTCTTTCATGCCTAAGGTAGTTAATGAGCTTTCACTGAATCAGACCATAAACCTTTCTGTTTTCTACCCTCAGCCAAAAAACTCTGCTGAAAGGACTCTATATATTCCTTAGATGTCCACAAACAACTTGGGTACTACCTGGATAAATCCAAACCCATTAGAAGGTCTGACCAGCACTTCATTTCCTTTCACTCAAGGGCTTTAGGAAAGGCAGTCTCTCTAAACAGACTATATCTTCATGGATATCCAAGGCCACCTGTACTTGTTAATGGACAAGTTTTATCTGAAAATGTTAAAGCCCATTCCAGCAGGGCAGCTGCTTCCTCAGCAGCCTTCTTCAAGGTGGTAGACTACGCTTCTATCCTAGAGGTTTCTACTTGGACATCAGTACATACTTTTACCAGGCATTATAAACTACACTTGTTCTCCAGAGCTAGAACTAGACTTTGTAGATCTATCTTGCAAGGTCTCCTGGATCAGGGGCCACATCCTTACACCCAGGCTCATACATAGAAGCTCTGGTATTCTCCCTACTGTTATGAATACTGCAACATGAGAATAGAAGGACATGAAAAGTTGTGTAAGAACTTACCATAACCTTCTATGTCCTTCGCCTCCATGTTGCAGTATTCAGTCCCTCCCTCCTACCCCCTCTTTTTAAATTTTCACCTGTTTTTTACCAGTGGGAACATAGTCCTGCTTTACCTTTTCTCCTATTATTTACCGGTGAGGACATAGTCTTCCTTTACCTGTTCTGCTATTATTTACCAGTGGGGACATGGTCCTCCTTTACCTTTTCTCCTATTATTTATCTGTGGGGACATGGTCCTCCTTTACCTTTTCTCCTATTATTTACCAGTGGGGACATGGTCCTCCTTTACCTTTTCTCCTATTATTTACCAGTGGGGACATGGTCCTCCTTTACCTTTTCTCCTATTATTTACCAGTGGGGACATGGTCCTCCTTTACCTTTTCTCCTATTATTTACCAGTGGGGACATGGTCCTCCTTTACCTTTTCTCCTATTATTTACTGGTGGGGACATGGTCCTCCTTTACCTTTTCTCCTATTATTTACCAGTGGGGACATGGTCCTCCTTTACCTTTTCTCCTATTATTTACCAGGGGGACATGGTCCTCCTTTACCTTTTCTCCTATTATTTACCAGTGGGGACATGGTCCTCCTTTACCTTTTCTCCTATTATTTACCAGTGGGGACATGGTCCTCCTTTACCTTTTCTCCTATTATTTACCAGTGGGGACATGGTCCTCCTTTACCTTTTCTCCTATTATTTACCAGTGGGGACATGGTCCTCCTTTACCTTTTCTCCTATTATTTACCAGTGGGGACATGGTCCTCCTTTACCTTTTCTCCTATTATTTACCAGTGGGGACATGGTCCTCCTTTACCTTTTCTCCTATTATTTACCAGTGGGGACATGGTCCTCCTTTACCTTTTCTCCTATTATTTACCAGTGGGGACATGGTCCTCCTTTACCTTTTCTCCTATTATTTACCAGTGGGGACATGGTCCTCCTTTACCTTTTCTCCTATTATTTACCAGTGGGGACATGGTCCTCCTTTACCTTTTCTCCTATTATTTACCAGTGGGGACATGGTCCTCCTTTACCTTTTCTCCTATTATTTACCAGTGGGGACATGGTCCTCCTTTACCTTTTCTCCTATTATTTACCAGTGGGGACATGGTCCTCCTTTACCTTTTCTCCTATTATTTACCAGTGGGGACATGGTCCTCCTTTACCTTTTCTCCTATTATTTACCAGTGGGGACATGGTCCTCCTTTACCTTTTCTCCTATTATTTACCAGTGGGGACATGGTCCTCCTTTACCTTTTCTCCTATTATTTACCAGTGGGGACATGGTCCTCCTTTACCTTTTCTCCTATTATTTACCAGTGGGGACATGGTCCTCCTTTACCTTTTCTCCTATTATTTACCAGTGGGGACATGGTCCTCCTTTACCTTTTCTCCTATTATTTACCAGTGGGGACATGGTCCTCCTTTACCTTTTCTCCTATTATTTACCAGTGGGGACATGGTCCTCCTTTACCTTTTCTCCTATTATTTACCAGTGGGGACATGGTCCTCCTTTACCTTTTCTCCTATTATTTACCAGTGGGGACATGGTCCTCCTTTACCTTTTCTCCTATTATTTACCAGTGGGGACATGGTCCTCCTTTACCTTTTCTCCTATTATTTACCAGTGGGGACATGGTCCTCCTTTACCTTTTCTCCTATTATTTACCAGTGGGGACATGGTCCTCCTTTACCTTTTCTCCTATTATTTACCAGTGGGGACATGGTCCTCCTTTACCTTTTCTCCTATTATTTACCAGTGGGACATGGTCCTCCTTTACCTTTTCTCCTATTATTTACCAGTGGGGACATGGTCCTCCTTTACCTTTT
>NC_056744.1:1705342151-1705441481 GCF_019279795.1 Protopterus annectens
TATGCGATTTCATTAGCAGCTTTTTGGAGAATGTCTGCGAGTAGTATGTCTGTTGAAAGGGTGGTGGGTTTCAGTTTTTTAAGTAGGGACTTAAATGATGTAGGTACTGGATCAAACTTGAAGGGGATTTTATTTTGTTGTGGGGATATGGTAGTAGTTGAGGTATTGGGAGATAGTTGGTTCATAGATTAGTACTAGGTTAACTGCCCTTTTGGGCCATTTGAAGCCTAGCCAGTTACCCCATGTGATACCACAGTTACAATTTAAACAAAATAAAGGGGCTAGCAGATAGCACGTTTCTTTTCGTTACCTAAGCTTGTTCAGCTCACAACAGACTATGGACAATGTTTGTGGGGTGCAGAACTAATGATCAACCCCGCACGTCTTTTGGAGGAGACAGTAGTGTTGGCGTTTACATTATACGGCTTTGACTAGGCAGTAAAAACACTATTCTGGAGTACATACGTGGAATAAGCACACAGATTCAGTGCTATAGAGACGCTAAGCTATATATTCTAGCCATTTATATAGTTACTACCAGACAGAAACACCACTACATTAAACTAACATATGGAGTAAGCATAGGTATGTTGCGCAATACAGGCGCTAAGCTATAAAGCAGATACACCTAAATGGCAATAGTCTGCATTGGCAGGAAGGAATAAACAAACACATAGAAATCCAAGTATGCCAACATATTCAATATGAACCCTTGCTAGTTTAGCAGAGTCTTAACACAGCAACTATTCATAGGAAAACACTTGCATATGCACATCGTTGCAGAGCTTGACAGAGGCAAGTTTACAGTACTAAGGTGAACATTTAAACATCGGGTGCAAGTAAAAGCTTTCCAACCTTGAACAAAACATGCTGTCTAACACACAGGTATAACTGTGTAGAGTGTCTATCCCTAATACATTGCAGGATTACAATGGTATATCATTATCCTTGGTAGATTTTAACAGCAAGATAACAGTAGTTACACCTGCATACCTACTTGGTGGTGAGGACGCTAGAGCAGGTGCGTGCAGCAGCCGATGGTGAGAGCAGGGATTTAAAGATGGCGCCCTGTGGAACAGGGTGATTTTGATACCTCTGGGATGGATGTAGGTTGGGGGGGGTTGTACCAGGTAATGCCCGGATGTGCAGCCCCGCGCCTTGTGAATATTGGAGAAGTCAATTGCAAGTTTCAACAGGGCTAAAGGTAATTCATATGGAGGGGATAGATATGGAGTTGAGAAAAGAAGCAAAAATGTGATAGTAAGGAACATTAGGTAGCAAGTGAAGAGAAGGGTGCAGATAGGAGGGGGAAATGGTATATGGGGAAGGAGAAGCAGCAGAGAGAGCCAAGGGGATGTATAATGCAGGTCAGGATGGGAACAATCAGTAGAGCAGGTAAAAAGCTTGGAAGTAAAGTATGCACAAAGGGAGTAGGGTACACCCCAAGGACTAATAGTACAAGAAGCAGATATATTCGTAAGGGAGTAGGGAAGAAAGTAGAGATAGTGAAAACCACACTAGTAAGTTAAAAAAGGTTCTACACCAAGGGTAAGTATTAAAAGTAGGTACAGGCTGCCATCTAGTGGCAAAACCGCATTAATACATCTCTGGGCCATGGTAGATCCTGGGTCTGGGGATGGACAGAGAGGGGCTTTTAAAAGCTAGGAGAAGGCTAAAGAAGGGCAAGTGTGTGGATACAGACTGGGGGAGGGTTGGCTGCTGCAACATCTGGTAAAGAGCATTTTCTAACTAGCCAGGGGTATGGGAATAGCTTCTATGCTAGCGGTTTTAACAGTTTATACACATACTTTCATTAATCCTTTAATTTGCAGACATAGTACGTTCAGGGAGTGGGTGGATCGGGTCCCTTACTTGGAAAAAGACGCTGGTTTTCTTTCCATGTCCAGCAGGGTGGATTCAGAATTCAGTGTTGGGCAGAGGCTAGGGAAGGTGGTGGTGAGGATGCTAGAGCAGGGATGTGCAGCAGCCAACAGTGAGAGCAGGGAACTAGTGAAGATGTTACTTTAGAAAGTTCAGTTAATATTTTAATCAGCAATTTACAAGAGAGGGGGTACTCTCAGAATTTGTTATAAGTAGTCATCTATGGTATTTAAGCAGAGAAAGGGAAAAGCCAGACCTTATTTCTCAAAAAGTACATCTCTAGAACAACAAGCAAATGATAGAAGTGTTGTGAACAGGTTATTACTTACATATACATGTAATAACAGAGGTATAATGAATATTGTTAGGCAGAATTGACACATTTTGTTAGCTAATGAAGAATGACATAAATTGGAGGTAGATTAGCCGTATGTAGCTTACAAGAATTGTAAATCTTTAAAATGTAAGCTATGTTATCGTAACTTAGCAGTGCAGCAGTCTGTTATTTCTAAGAGAATTGGCACTTGTACAGTTGCAGACATTGTAATATGTGATGGTATTTTTCTACATCCTGATACGCATAAAAAAATATGAAATGTCATTTTATGCTGATTACTCTATGCAAAATTTAGTATATTTAGCCATATGTACGATGTGATCGAAATTCTGTGTAGGTAAAACCAATAGAACATGAAGAGAGAGCATGTATATAAAATCAAAAAAACAAGATATTACAGTTGCTACAGCTAGAAATATTGTTGAAACTAATTCTTTGCACTCTTTCAAATTTATGGTTTTACAGATTATTAACATGAACATCAGATTAAGTACTATTAGAAACAAAATAGAATAGGAAGAACAAAGATGGATTATCAGATTGCAGGCAGATGGATCTTATGGCCTCAGTGAGATAATTTCCCTTAACTTTTTTGATAGATAGACCCCTAAATCATTAGTTAGCATTTCTATAGTACATATTTTTAGGACTTGTATTTAAGACATTGAGGATCATATTTTTCTTATTAATGTGAAGATGTTTTTAATATAATTTAGGACTGGTATATTATATGTAGTTATATAGCAAAATATTTGTTTTTTAAATATGAATGATCTGCTTTTATTAATAAGGTAGTTTTCTCTCATACAGGAAATGTCATTAATAATAGTTGTCATTTATATTTATTTATATCGGTCCATAATGGGCAAGTGTTTTATTTATAGTCAATAATGTTGACATGTGCAATAGGATGTTATTAGAAGATATTATTATATCTGAATTGTTCACTTTTATATGCATTGTAAAGACTTGACAGCCTAGCCAGATAGAATTTTATAGATAATTCTGTCATCTCTAAATATTAATGTGAACCACAGGCTTGTTATCTTAAATGGAAAAATAACTGCTGTAAGGAAGCTAAGTCAAGCATTTTATGACTGTCGTTCATCTTTAAGTTGGCTCCAGCCAGTCAAGATGAAGACATTATTTCTATTGTTTTAACCAAGAGTTAAATTGCTAGGTTTAAACATGCAAATGTATTTTTATTGCTCTGCTTCCTGACTAGCTGCAAGATAACAAAAGGAGATGTTAAAAATGTAAATGTAGTTTCTGTTAGCCCGGGAACCCAGGGAAATGTGAAGAATGATGTAATGGGAACCAGGAATGTGATTTTAAAAACAAAGAGAATCAGATATTACTAAGCATTTTTGTCTTGACCATCCAACTCATCAGCAGTCTACCTGTTCTATATGTAAGTTATTTTAGAAGTGTGTTTTCCCTTAGAAATAGTTAGAAACTAGAAAGATTAGACTTCTGTTTTTCTGTGATGTCAGAACTGTACTACTGAATTATTTTAAGTATTTCTCTGTGATGTCTGAACGCTTGACTAGCACTGTGTAGTCAAGTATTGTCTTGTGGTTTTATTATTTGTTATTAAATATTTTAAACCTTTCCACGGTGGCTGTTTTTGTGTAGAGATAAGTTAAGCTCTAAGAGTACATTGCATGTATATAAGGATCCTGTACCAAGTCACTCTACTAAGCCTCGACTGTTTATTTATACTACCAATTGGATAATAATATTGCACAGTAATAATTGGACACCCTTTTAAGGGCCTTTGAGTAGCTGATAAATATTAGCTGGGTGGTGGCAGTGATTTCTACTGTATAGTCTGGGTAAAAGGGGCACAGCTGGAGAACCTGTGCCAGCCTTCCCCAGGACTGCCTGTGTGGTTGTATAAACTTATCTCAGTGTGTGTGTGTGTCCACTACTTGGGCAGGGACATGCAGCACTGGTTGGACAGAGAGGGTGCTGGAGATTTTAGCTTGCCCAGCTGGCTGAGATCTGGACCCTATAGCTGTGCCAGTGGGGAGTCTTATTGGGGACCTGGAGAGCAAGGTGACCAGCCCCAGACTGACTGTGATCTCTGTGTGATGTTAAGGGAAATTGCACTTTACTGTGTGTATTTGTCATCCTTTCCTCCTATATGAGACGCCTCTCACTGGTGTTAGTGGTGAGGATTGAGGCTCCTTGATTGCTGGGCCAGGGCACGGGCATCACAAGCATAATAATCATTGCAACATTCCTCTCTGACTGAAGTAAAAAAAAAACAAAACAAAATGGGCACCTATCCCACAAAAATATCTCATCCCATAAATAGCTTTCCATTTTGCACGTGTCGTCTTGACACACTTGAGTTGTTCCAATTGAGTGTACAACATGATTGCGTTGTTCACACCCCCTTTGTGAAATGATGGCCCAAAGTCAGCTAATATTCTGTACATATGTTTGTTTTACACTGTTGAAGAAATGGATAGCTATGATTCTTTCCTACTACCTCCCTCCTGCAAATTCCTATATTGTTTTTCCTGTCTACCCCATTTTAACACCTATAATTTGGTCAAAAAATAGAATCACTCACAGCACACACAACTGTCAAAAAAAAGGAAATAAAACAATAGATTCCTTCAATTTTTGGCCTGTATGTTTGTGCTTAGTTTTGGCATCGCTCACCAATACTGAGCATCTCTCTCTTGGAGTGGTTACTACCGTGCAATTTTGCTTACACCCACTGCACTTTGTCAACACACAGTAACATACTGTGAATGTAGTGTACAGTATAATTTCATTCCATAATCACTGCTTATTTAAAAGTATTGCATTCACCTGGATTTGAACCCTATATCATCTGGGCTCAAAAAGAATATGTTCATGCATTTACACCTGCTGCCACAGAGTCAGCTGAGCAGCAGGTGTGTTTCATATTCTCAGTACTGAGAACTTTTAGAATTATAGCATTGAGGCTTGTATTTCCGCATTGCTTAACTACATGCAAGCAAGGAAAGTGGTATCTCACATGCGTAAATACTTTGCCAACCATCACGTAAACCCACTGCTCATCTGTATGCTATGAAAAGTGACAATAGCATGTATTAATTTTGTTTACTCTCCAGTTAGTGTTCATGACATGAAAGTACATGTGGAAACAGAAAATAATGAAGACCCTATCTAACATAATGCCAAATGCTTTCATCTGTTACCTTCCCCCATGCAATATAACGCTGGTCTTGCAATACTTGTTCACAATTCTAATTAATTCTGAATTCAGTCACAGTGAGACTGCCAATTGATATAACTATTTAACCAGGCATGTACAATTCAAGAGATAGTCTAGCTGCAAGGAATGTTAAAGTGTAGAACTTCTTTTTGGATATATTCTCATATCTCAGTTACCTGGATTATTTCAACTACAAAACGGCACAAGTATACTAGTAGAACTACAGCAGACATTTTTATTGTAATAGTTGTTTTAGCACTAAGACATCAGGGTTAATAGCTTACCATTTTTATGTGAAAGTGTTATAGTGGAAGTAGGTCATTGAAATTCTGTCTCACATCTTTACTGCTCTAATCTGTAAATCTAATGACGTGTGTTTATATTTACTTTTTTCTTATTTTAACTTGGCTAACTCCTCTCTAGATTTTATCAGTAGTTGCTTATAGTACCTCTGTTATTTTTGTTTTTCCCTAGCTTTTATACTCAACACACTCTCTCCCCTCCTCTTTCCCTAGGTTTTAAGAGCAAAGTGTCTTCCCTTCCAGCCTGCTTCTACCTTCTTTACAGATACTGCTACAACTCCTGGAATAACGCTTGTGCTGTACTGCATAGCCAGTTTAAACTGAAGTATGTTCCAAGCTCATACCACAAATTAGTCTTACTTTGTCAGCAATAAAGGTTACCTGCATACCAGTGAGACCCCCCAACACTCACCTTTTTGTTAAAAACCTTGCCTGTTTGTCTCTCTGCATCAATAAGTTAGTCACTACCCTAGTGCCAACTCTCTTAGCTATACTCTCTTGTTTTCTATTTGTTTTTTTTAACTGTTTTTATCTTACTATGAATACCTGTGTATACCTTGCTATAACATCTCTTCCCCCTCTGCCTAAACCTCCCCAACTCTTCTTCTTATCTACTGACTCACTGTGTGCTCCTTACTTTTCACTCCTAGCCTGCTGATTGTTTTTTGTGATGACTGCAGTTTCTTGGCCCAACCTGCTCCGTTCACCCTCGCTACACTCAGGCTCACTCTACTCCTATACCCTACCTCCATTCCCACCCACCCCCACGTTCATTTCATTTATACTGGCTACACCTTGTTTCCAACCCCTCCCACTCTCCCAACTTATTCAGTCACAGCTGTCCCCTGTAAACTGTAAACTTCCTACCACTCCTCTCTGAATAGTTTTCTATTCCTCCCCTACATCCACTAATATATCAATTACTGTTTATACCTACCCACACCACAACCCCACTCTCTCATTCCCCTCCCTCTCGTTATCTCCTTCACACTCACAGCATCTCAGTGTATCTCCAGCCTTTTACTCTACCTTCACTTAATGTACCAATGTTCCCTTCTTGCTCACTCCTCTCTACCTTGTAAATTAATCTGTCCTTAATACGGCCCTATTCATTGTTTTCATCTTATTTCTCACCTGTCTCCTTCCTAGTAAAAATTTTGTTTCCCAGCTCTGACATCTTTCTACTATCAACTAATTTCAAACCATGCCGCCCTCCTAACATCAATCCTGCTTATGTACCTTTCTTTACTTACCTCCTGTCATACACACCTTTAATTGTTCACATTCATCCCCAACCTACACTTCTGTACTCCACAAGGAACCCTCTCTGCCGTTCCTAATTTGATCCTCTCTCTAACTCTTCCTTCACACATATTATCAAAATAAAAAAAATTGTCTGTCTCTATCACATCCTTCAAATCTAAATACAAACCTGCTGGCTTTTATCTTTATGCCAATAAACCTTCCCCTATTTCTAACAATTTACTATTATCTAGCGGCATCCACCCCAATCCAGGCCCATCTTGTCTGATCACAGCAAACACCTGTCTCACTAAACAGCTCTATCCTTGCTATTAACATACAAAGTCTACCTAATAAAGTTGCACTCCTGGATCACCCACCAATCACCACACATCCTGGCCCAATCTGAAACTTGGCTAAAATCACATATTTCTAACACTGAAATACTACCTCCCCACTT
Organism: Protopterus annectens; assembly: GCF_019279795.1. NCBI lineage: Eukaryota > Metazoa > Chordata > Ceratodontiformes > Protopteridae > Protopterus > Protopterus annectens. The sequence continues at coordinate 1,705,349,591 of NC_056744.1, forward strand.
CAACATCTATCGTCAAGATAGAACCACCAAAATAGGTATAGGTGTCACAATTATGTATTCTGAACACTTTAACCTATTCCTGCCCTGCCAATATCTTTGCCTTACCTTCAACCAACCAAACTACTACTTCTAAACTGTCACCTCAACCCCCATAAGAAATTTGCCATTGCCTGTATATATTATCTCACCTGGAAACAACAATCCCATCCTCAAATCTATTCTAGCATGGATTTCTATTAATATCCTTTGAGACCTTACTAATAGGCAATGTAAATATCGGCTTGCAGAAACTATCCTGTACCTATCCTTCCCTTCAAATCAACCTACACAGATTCCCTCAACTTATCCCATCTCCTACCAGCTTCAGTAATAACAATACCCAAGGTACCACCTTAGACTGGATTTGTACCTCTTATCCTACCCTATATCATGACCCAGAGCCCTGCCCAACTCCCTAAGTGACCACCTCCCTATCCAAGTCCATTGTTACTCTTCCCAAATACCTAAATTACACCATTATAGAGAGTATCGCAAGCGTTTTTCTTTCAGTCATGAAACCTTCAATAACACTCTTACTTCCATAAACTGGGGCTTCGTTAAGTACCACCCTCTTAATGAAGCCATTCTATGCTTTAATCGCATTTTTCTGGATATACTTGACACACTAGCTCCTCTTGGAAATGTGAGAATTAAAGCCAACTACTCACCTTGGCTCACCTAAAACATCCCATCTCTCATGAAAGAAAGAGATAAAAATTGGGAACAAATGGCTAAAAACTAAATCCGCAACATTCCCACAAAATTATAAAGAACTAAGAAATCTAGCAAAAACATCAATTAACATAGACAAGAAAAAATACTTTTATAATCCCCAGTTATCCCAAAGGTCTAACCCAAACAAATTCTGGTATACCATCAATAAAATCTTAAATCCAGGTCAACCTACCACCCCCAAACCCTATCCTACCCTAATATTTCTTCCTTAGAAGCTGCCACCTTACTTAATACCCACTTCATCAAATTTATTCAAAAACTTACCCAACCATCCCAAAGCCATAACCACCCTCACACCACTCACTATGTATGCAACACAACCCCTTTCTCATCTCTACATCCTACATCAACTCACTTCTAAAACTGAAACCTTGTTCTCCCTCTACTGATAACCTCTTTCTTAAACTATCCGCTCATTCCATAGCCTATCCTTTCTCTTTCCTAATAAATAGATCTGTCCAAGAGTCTACTGTCCTCAACATCTGGAAATCTTGCTACACCATTCCACTTCACAAAGGAGGTAACTCTACTGAGCCCTCTAACTACAGACCAATTGCTATCCTATCCCCTCTATCCAAAATCCTCAAAAAATGTATTCACAATCAGCCTTTAACTCCACTTATTAATGAAAATCTTCTGACTCCCACTCAACATGGCTTTAGGCCACACCACAACATCTCCACTGCCCTCCTGTCCTTCACTCACACTGTTGCTGAAGCCAGGGGAAAACACCTCCTTGTGTCTTCTCTCTTTCCCAACCTCTGTAAAGCTTTCATTATTCTCCCATTCCGAGCTACTTACTAATCTTACTGACCTTAATCTCTCCCCCTTTACTATTCACTGGTTCTCAAGCTATTTATCAAATAGGGTCCAGTCTGTCAGATGGCAGTCTGCTTGCTCCCCTTTCCTACCTATCCAACCTGGTGTCCCTCAAGGCTCAATCCTTGGCCCCTCCTATTCAACATCTTCACCAATCATCTTTACTCATCCTGCAACTCCTCCTCCCTCATACAGTACGCCAGTGACTCTAGTCTCATCTCTTGTGCTGACATCGCTAAACTTCTATCACCCAAAGCTCCTCCTCCTCATCTGTGGAAAAATAGCTCACAGAGCATCAACTTGTACTCAACCCCCAAAAAACTAAGCTCCTACTATTTCTCCCCAAAATTCTCCACCACCTTAAATCCACCTTTACTATTTCTTTGCTAGATAACACTCTCATCAAAGCTAAGTTACTGGGTACAATAATTAATAACCAACTCAAATTCAACATCCATATCCAACACAGTATCAAAAAACTTAGTCTGTATTATATAATTGAATAGGAACAATGTTGAACGCTCTAATGAGCGAAAATACAGAAACTCAAAATTCTTATTGTGGGGGACTGCACCCCCCCTGCTAAATATATATTCCAACTCGGGGATCGCATTACAGTGAGGAAAGGGAAAATATCCCACTCTTCATTGTACTGCAATCTCAATAGCTGAACTTCAAGTTCCGGCATTTTCGCTCATTACAGCGTTCAACATTGTTCCTATTAGATTATCTGATATAGACCCAAAAAATCCACAAACCGCAACAGAAGAGGACCACCACGATGAAATAAAAACTATATTTATTATACGAAAAACAAGCGCTTTCACGTGCATCCACATGCTTCCTCAGGTTTTTAACAATAATATTCAGTAAAGAATTTAAATACACATTTCCAAACCTCATTTCATAAACTGATAGGTTAATCACTTAATCAATTAACCAAGTCAATTACATTAAATAAAGCGATTAAAACAATTAAATAGTATTTCAGTTTGTATTACCAGATTAAAGCAAGCAAAAACTCAACTTATTATATTCAGTTAAAATCAAATTCAAATTCCAAGTTCAAAACAATATATGAATGTAAGAATGTTTATATACTGTTTATATATAATAATACTGTTTAAAAATACTATCTAAAAAACAACCACAATAACTAAAAAAATAAATAACTACTAAATCTAAATAATTAACCTGTAAAGTGCCATGCGCAATATATAAAAAATAACAACTGAATGAAATATAGTAACATAATTAGTGAAATATATATAACTAAATTAAATATCATAATAATAATCAATTACGTGCTGCTAAAACTGATTTAATACTAATATATTGGTTAAGTCCTGGCTCAAAATGACCTCTCATTCTTAAGATCAAATTCAGTTTAACTGTTTCCAGATGATTCATTTTATCACCCCCTCGTTTATCATTATTTATAATCTGCAATACTCTGAACTTGAACATATGATCAGGATGTGTGGCTATATGTTTAACTAAGGCATTGGTTGGATTCATTCGTCTTATGTCGTAGGAATGGTTATATATCCTATCTCTTAACCTTGTTGAGGTCATGTCTACATAAAACGCCATACATTCTGTACATGTAGCTAAATATATCAAGTTCTTACTCTCACAGGTAGCATAAAAATTGGGTATAAACCTATAATCTATACAAGGATGGATAAATGGTTGTTCACTAATGATATATTTACACATGTTACACTTATTACATGGAAAAGTACCATGTCTAAAAACTTGCCTATTCATATTACCAATCTGGGGGTTGGTCTTCTCAAGACACAATAACCTTTTTAAAGTTTTACTATTTCTATACCTAAAACTAGATGTTTCTCCCACTAATTTGGAAGTCTGTAAATCTATAAGTAATATATTCCAGTTTTTTCTAATGATATTCGTGATGTTCCTATTATCATTGGTATATCTAGTTGTAAAGACAACTTTAGTTTGATTATATCTAATCCTAGGAGCATATATCATTCTACGATGTCTATTATTAGAACTACTTTGGTTAGCCCCCATTGAATTCAATACTGAACATTTCACATCATTTACTAGGGATCTACTATAGCCCCTATCTTGAAGCAACTTATCCATATGATCTAGCTGTAAATATCTATCATCGTCATTTCTACATACATTCAAACTTCTCAAGAATTGACTTTTAACAACATTCGGAAACACAAAACGTGGATGCATACTATTAAAATGTAACAGTGCATTTCTCCAGCAGGCCTTCCTTTCCAAGGTAGATTTCTTAGATGTTACTATCTTTAGGAATTTAGAAGGTTTAATTTCAACTACCCTATACAGGAAATCAGTTGGCCTTTCTGTTACACCTGTCCTTTCCCCGACTGTAGTGCGGTCTCAGAGTTAGAATATTTAGTTAGGGGGTGGGGGGGGGGGGGTAAAGCCCTCCACTTAAATATGTTTTTTTTTTTTTTGTGGAATTGGTTTTTGGCCAACCAGTTTCTTTCCGTTGGAAAGAAATTAGTGATTTGGCCATTCGGGAGAGTTGTAGTGCGACATTTTCATATGTCGATCTTATAATATAGACCCTAATACAGATCATATCAACACACACCATAGATTGGTGCCACAGCCATGGCAACACTTGAGATGGAACAAAAACACGGAGGGATTTGTTACATTATGAAAACAAACTGATAACCCAAGGATAATGTAGACATCACACCCTATAACCAGACCAATTGGCATGTGACCTGTGTCCTGGGGTAGATGGTATGTGGAATGTCCACCAGTATGTGGCCACAATGGTGACTACTCCCTTGTATGTAAAACAACTACTGACTATGTGTATCACATCCACATCAAAGGCCATAATACTTCCATAGTTCACAGCCTTCAACACACCAATAACTGATTACAATGCACCTTTCTTCGTGTACCTCATGACACATCCTCCAGTAATGTGTAACTGAAGTATGCAACCTTTGTCACCATGAACTGCTACACATCATATTGGCCATACTTAAGTATTCTTTTTGTTGCATAAACATTACTGTCTGATGGTGCGGTACTCCCAGCAAGGTGTTATACCAGATGCATGTATGATATCTGTTCCAGTGATGCAAACAGTACATATATAGCTGTTTGACAACATTGATGGCATGGGTTACATTTGTGACAGTATGGATTGTGCCGTATGTATCTGCCATGCACACCAGTCAACTACCTGTATTGATCATACTATCACATACAGGTATAGTGGGTCTATATTATATAAACAAAGCATTAAAATGTTGACTTACCTTTGACCCCTGTTTCTTGAAGCTGCACAACATGGAATGGCCAAATCATTGATTTTTTTCCAAGGGATAAAAATCGGTTGGCTATTCTAGTAAATCTGCCCTTTTCCCTGACTGTAGTGTGATCTCAGAGTTAGTATATTTAGTTGGGGGGTGGGGGCATAGCCCCCCCCACATTGTTGGATGTGTAGGGAGGGCAAAGCCCCCCACTTTAATAGTGTTTGTTGTAATGCGGTGTGCGTGTGTTTGGGCGACCAATTTCTTTCCCTTGGAAAGAAATTCATGATTTTAGGGCTCGATGTTGTGCAGTTTCGTGAAACAGGGGTCGATCAAAGGTAAGTCGACATTTTAATGCTTTGTTTATAAAATATAGACCCAATATAGCATTGTCCATCCTACAACCTCCAGCAGATGTTACACTGTCAGGAAGCTGTGCTTGATTACCCTTATAGATTGCTGACATGTCACAATAGTTGTACAAGTGTGTTCATGCAGAACCATCTGTCATCACTCAGAACCACATTTGTTATGTCAAAGACATGGGATTACTGATGGTGGTTTTCTGATATTGTCTGTAATAGTGCATGCTTCTTTTACTGTTGTCCATGAGCCTGTAACTGTGTCGCAATTGTTGGCAACTTCTGCTGACATTACAGTCCTATTCAACCAAATCAGTTTGCACAGCTTCACAATATGCGCTCAACCCCAGTTGTATATAACATCCCTGATAAATGCCCTCTCCATTGTTCATGTCAGGATGCTTATATCACAAAGACAATCTTCTCCTTTGTTATATCACCTTGTCTGACAGTCACATAATGTACAGTTTCACTGTGCACTCTGTACTTGTACCATGTCAATATGTGATTAGTTTCCTGTTACTACTGTTTTTTCCATTTACATGCCCTCATCTGCTGTACATTACAGTATTTCACCTGTCCTCTTTCCCCGTGTTCATTCTTACAATTCACCTGTGTGTCCCTGTTGGATCTTCTTTCGGCTGCTCCCATTAGGGGTTGCCACAGTGGATCAACTGTTTCCATTTCTTCCTGTCCTCTGCATCTTGCTCTGTCACACCAACCCACCTGCATGTCCTCTCTCACCACATCCATAAACCTTATCTTAGGCTTTCCTCTTTTCCTGTTACCTGACAGCTATATCCTTAGCATCTTTTTCCCAATATACTCTGCATCCCTCCTCAGCACATGTCCAAACCAACTTAATCTTGCCTCTCTAGCTTTGTCTCCAAATCTTCCAACCTGGGCTGACCCTCTAATATACTTATTCCTAATCCTGTCCATCCTCTTCACACCCAGTGCAAATCTTAACATCTTCAACTCTGCCATGTCAAGCTTTGACTCCTGCCTTTTTGTCAATGCCACTGTCTCCAACCCATATAACAGCTGGTCTCGCTACCCTCTTGTAGACTTTCCCTTTCACTCTTACTGGTACTCGTCTGTAGCAAATCACTCCTGACACTCTTCTCCACCCACTCCATCCTGCCTGTACTTTCTTCACCTCTCTTCCACACTCGCCATTACTCTGAACTGTTGATCCCAAGTATTTAAACTCATTCACCTTTGCCACCTTTACTGCCTGCATCTTCACCATTCTTCTATCCTCCCTCTCATTCACACACACACATATTCTGTCTTAGTCCTGCTAACCTTCATTCCTCTTCTCTCTAGAGCATATCTCCACCTCTCCAGGGTCTCCTCCACCTGTTTCCTACTCTCACTACAGATCACAATGTCATCTGCAAACATCATAGTCCACGGGGACTCCTGTCTGATCTTGTCTGTCAACCTGTCCATCACCACTGCAAATAAGAAAGGGCTCAGAGCTGATCCTTGATGTAATCCCACCTCAACCTTAAACGCATCCATCACTCCCACCGCAGACCTCACCGCTGTCACACTACCCTCATACATATCTTATTCTGACTGTTTTACATGGCAGTCCATATATCCTTACAGATCATTTACACAACTTTTATACAGACTGCCTGGAATGAGATTCCACAGTACTCTGCATTGTATATACTATCCTGTACTGTGTTTGGGCCATATACATTGCTGTATGATATACCCTGGTAATCATTGTAGTGTTACACACAATTCCACTAAGCTAGTAGGTAAACAAATGTGCTACCTGTGTTGTATTACCTGATTTCTGACCAGTAACATTGTTTCTAGCCATGAAACCCCACTTGTTTACATTTAAACATGATGTACAGCATGAATATATCATCACTGCTTGTAGTGTTACAAGTGTCTGTTACTGATATTGATAGTAGGTGCCACGTGTTTACATTTAAACATGATGTACAGCATGAATATATCATCACTGCTGCTGCTTGTAGTGTTACAAGTGTCTGTTACTGATATTGATAGTAGGTGCAACGTGTTTACATTTAAACATGATGTACAGCATGAATATATCATCACTGCTGCTGCTTGTAGTGTTACAAGTGTCTGTTACTGATATTGATAGTAGGTGCAACGTGTTTACATTTAAACATGATGTACAGCATGAATATATCATCACTGCTGCTGCTTGTAGTGTTACAAGTGTCTGTTACTGATATTGATAGTAGGTGCAACGTGTTTACATTTAAACATGATGTACAGCATGAATATATCATCACTGCTGCTGCTTGTAGTGTTACAAGTGTCTGTTACTGATATTGATAGTAGGTGCAACGTGTTTACATTTAAACATGATGTACAGCATGAATATATCATCACTGCTGCTGCTTGTAGTGTTACAAGTGTCTGTTACTGATATTGATAGTAGGTGCAATGTGTTTACATTTAAACATGATGTACAGCATGAATATATCATCACTGCTTGTAGTGTTACAAGTGTCTGTTACTGATATTGATAGTAGGTGCAACGTGTTTACATTTAAACATGATGTACAGCATGAATATATCATCACTGCTTGTAGTGTTACAAGTGTCAGTTACTGATATTGATAGTAGGTGCAACGTGTTTACATTTAAACATGATGTGCAGCATGAATATATCATCACTGCTGCTGCTTGTGGTGTTACAAGTATCTGTTACTGATATTGATAGTAGGTGCAACGTGTTTACATTTAAACATGATGTACAGCATGAATATATAATCACTGCTGCTGCTTGTAGTGTTACAAGTATCTGTTACTGATATTGATAGTAGGTGCAATGTGTTTACATTTAAACATGATGTACAGCATGAATATATCATCACTGCTGCTGCTTGTAGTGTTACAAGTGTCTGTTACTGATATTGATAGTAGGTGCAACATGTTTACATTTAAACATGATGTACAGTATGAATATATCATCACTGCTGCTGCTTGTAGTGTTACAAGTGTCTGTTACTGATATTGATAGTAGGTGCAACGTGTTTACATTTAAACATGATGTACAGCATGAATATATCATCACTGCTTGTAGTGTTACAAGTGTCTGTTACTGATATTGATAGTAGGTGCAACGTGTTTACATTTAAACATGATGTACAGCATGAATATATCATCACTGCTGCTGCTTGTAGTTATACACATGTCTGTTACTGATATTGATAGTAGGTGCCACGTGTTTACATTTAAACATGATGTACAGCATGAATATATCATCACTGCTGCTGCTTGTAGTGTTACACGTGTCTGTTACTGATATTGATAGTAGGTGCAATGTGTTTACATTTAAACATGATGTACAGCATGAATATATCATCACTGCTTGTAGTGTTACAAGTGTCTGTTACTGATATTGATAGTAGGTGCAACGTGTTTACGTTTAAACATGATGTGCAGCATGAATATATCATCACTGCTGCTGCTTGTAGTGTTACAAGTGTCTGTTACTGATATTGATAGTAGGTGCCACGTGTTTACATTTAAACATGATGTAGAGCATGAATACATCATCACTGCTTGTAGTGTTACAAGTGTCTGTTACTGATATTGATAGTAGGTGCCACGTGTTTACATTTAAACATGATGTACAGCATGAATATATCATCACTGCTGCTGCTTGTAGTGTTACACGTGTCTGTTACTGATATTGATAGTAGGTGCAACGTGTTTACATTTAAACATGATGTACAGCATGAATATATCATCACTGCTTGTAGTGTTACAAGTGTCTGTTACTGATATTGATAGTAGGTGCAACGTGTTTACATTTAAACATGATGTACAGCATGAATATATCATCACTGCTGCTGCTTGTAGTGTTACAAGTATCTGTTACTGATATTGATAGTAGGTGCCACGTGTTTACATTTAAACATGATGTACAGCATGAATATATCATCACTGCTGCTGCTTGTAGTGTTACAAGTGTCTGTTACTGATATTGATAGTAGGTGCAACATGTTTACATTTAAACATGATGCACAGCATGAATATATCATCACTGCTGCTGCTTGTAGTGTTACAAGTATCTGTTACTAATATTGATAGTAGGTGCCACGTGTTTACATTTAAACATGATGTAGAGCATGAATATATCATCACTGCTGCTGCTTGTAGTGTTACAAGTGTCTGTTACTGATATTGATAGTTGGTGCGTGTACAGTAATAAAAAGGATGAAGCCAAAAGGGCCTTTGAAATTACATGTAAGAAGTCTGCCAGTAGTGGGAATAACTAAATCTTGCTATGTTAAACTTTTTTATATAGCATATGGTAGTTACACAACATAAATCTTGGCCAAAGGACCAAACAATTGTATGACCTCACAATGTGCCTGGTGGTGTTGGCCATCAGTCAACAGACAAACCTGCGAAAGACTGCAAATATCCAAATGAATAGTTTTGCAACTTTCCTGTATGACTAAATGGCTTTTTTATTAATAATACTGTTAACATTATGGAAACTAGGTTGTCACGTCCCCTTTTTTGCAAACTGTTACCCTTTAATTTTCTTTTCTTAACTCTTAGAAGCATCAGTAGTGTTTGTCAGTAAAGCTCATTTTTAAATAGAAGTTATGTCTGCGTGGCCACTTTTATCACCATCATCTGTAACATTAGTACTATGAGATTTTTTCACCTGTGTCACCCGCTTCAGTCAGAACAATATGCATATCAGTCTTAACCTCATTTTTCTGCAATACATAATGGCTCTGTAGTACTTACAGGTCAAGGCTGTTGCAGTTATGGCAGTTTAATTTGATGTTAGTAAAACTAAAAATGTTCAGTATTCCTGCATTTTTAAAGACTGTTTCACAGTCTTGAATAGTATAATCAAACGCCCAGCACTGAGCACATTTTCTCTTAGGACATGTTTGTATTAACTGTTCATAAGAGCCACAATGAAAACAAGTCTTTGGTTGCACTTGTAATGCACAAACGCCCTGTAACCAGAGATAGTAGGCACACTGTGAATGTGCCCAAAACTGGGATGCAGACATTGTCAGTATTACCTTGGTTTCCCAAGTACCTGTCCATATTTTCCTGGCATCATATATTTTTATTTCCAAAACAGAATGGCATAATGTATAAAACTAAGACCAAATCTGAGCTAGCCATATATCAGCAGTTTTAAATAGCAAGATAATACCTCTTTCTGGTTGTATATTTAAACCTACAATGACATACGGTGCAGAAAGAATGCAAAGTTTCTTTAGACACATTTAGCCAAAAAATCTTCAGCAAATTGAAATGTTTCAAAAATTACATAGCGAAATGCATCTTTACCAACATGTGTCAAGGCCTAAATTTCTTTAGTAGTAAATTCAAGAGAAACAGTATTGTCCCAAATAACATACCCATTTCATTGTTTTTTAGTAAATGCTCATACCACAGGCAGTTATCTTCCATGTTGTGAAACAGAAGAGTCAGTATCAGAAGTAGATTTAAACATATGTGCATATGTTAAAAAATTCTATTTTCAGAAGCAGCAAACTCTTTACCTGCAGATGGAGTTACTGAGGTATAAACGGAGACAAAACTTGAACTCTTAACAGTTATCTGACACAGAAAGAAAGGCTTCTCCTCCTGCAGCATACTAATCACCTGTTTGACTCCAAAATGCAGCTTTGCAAGTAGCAAGTTCATTTTCATCCAACTTAAGCAGCTCCTTATTAATAACCCCCTTCCTTCAAATTCAGCAACTTCAAACACACATGAAGTAGAAATCTGTTCAGTAGATTCCCTTCTTTCTTGTGTTGTAATGCCATTACCTTCTGGCCTGTCACTCCCAGGAAGTACTAAACATAGTACAGGAAGTTCTCTGATGTCCTGGCTAAATTGTCCATAGTGATATAAATACCACCTTGGGTCTCCCCTGAAAAGAGGCCACTAGCATAATGAGACTAACCTGGTCAACAAAGGATAAATAAGAAAATAAATACTAATTGTAGGTAACCAAAGATGCAAACTTTCTTACACAGCTATATAACCAGGACTCTAAAGATGAAGAAACCTTTCTAATGCTCATTCAGCTCGCTAGCAGACCTTCCAAAATCAGACTGCAGCAATATCTGCTATAATAAGACATTATGGAAAGAGTACCAAAGACATTTATTGGTGAGTTGGAAGATGATCAGAAAATCCAGTGTCATATGACATAAAAATTATTTTACCAAACCATTAAAAATGTTTTCACTGTTTTATAAATTACATTTTTAAGCCTTTCTCATTATTTAAAAAAAAACTAATAAAATTATTAAATTATATAAGCGTTTAAAACAATTGGTACACATATTTCATCTATTTATATGAACTGCTAAAACATCGCTGCTGTTTTTTTCATTGTTTAGCAGAAGTTGGTTAAGATAGCCTTTTATCTGTTCAAAAATGACAAGAACCTTTTAACCTTTACAAAAGAATTGAAAAGAATATCTGTTAGATACTTACAGATGTCACTCTTTTAGCGATCATGTTTTGCTCGACGATTCTAAATTGATAACAACCGAAACTAAATTGCTACAATATTATCACATTAGATATAGTGTTCATTTTCATTTTGTGTTCATGTCTACTGTTACATCTGTTAGTGATCCTTTTCCATGCCTCCAATTTTTCATGTTAATGTGTATTTTAGCTTATGATTGATATAGCCATGGCTTCAAAGGGTCTGAGGCCTAATTTAATTAACTCAATAAACAAGTAACTAAATAAATGAAACCAAGAAAAAGCAAATAAACTAATAAAGAATAATAAAGAGTGCAGTAGCAGTGAAGAGAATTTATTAAACAGATAAATAAAATAGTATTTTAAAGCGCTTTTTCATCAGCATAAATAGCTAACTTCCTCAGAAATGTTAAAAGGTAGACTACAACAAGACATTTAAAAACATTTGAAATTGAGTACCAATTACTACGTAAAATGCTGAACCTCCTTCTCATTCTATTTATATTTGCTATATTTACATTTATATGTTATGAAAAAGTCTAAGCTTGACAATGCTTTAGCTAAACACACTTCTGTATTTACCAATCACACATTCAAAATCTTAGCAATTGATCAGGTTTGTTGTGATAGTAGGGGGGGACCTAGACCCCTTAAACTGGAAGAAGCTGAATTAATTTGGCAGGTTAGGTTAAATGCGTATAGTTATCCAGGAATTAATGATTCATGTTCAATTTCAAGTTTGTTAAAATTGAACAGTCTTAAGAGATGATTTTAATGTTTTAGGGTCGTTAATTATGTTCATTATTTTATCGCATTATTTTCATGACTACAATAATGAGTCAGTGGGTTCATTTATGTTTTTTACTATTAGATTTTATATGTTCAGTCAATGATTATTAATTATAAATATATACACATAAATAATCATTCTGGGCATTATAAGTTATATAATTACCACTTAATATGAGTTGCTTTGTATTTGTTATTCTGTTTTACGTATTTATAATGATATTCCAATGTACTGAGTATGTCTCTTTAAATAGAATGAGAAGGAGGTTCAGCATTTTACGTAGTAATTGGTACTCAATTTCAAATGTTTTTAAATGTCTTGTTGTAGTCTACCTTTTAACATTTCTGAGGAAGTTAGCTATTTATGCTGATGAAAAAGCGCTTTAAAATACTATTTTATTTATCTGTTTAATAAATTCTCTTCACTGCTACTGCACGTTATTATTCTTTAACTAAATAAATGAGTTGTTTCTTGAGTTAACTGATATGTCTGTCTGGCACTGATTTTTTTTTCCTGCTAGACATATTGTCTTTAAACCCCAAATTATAATTTAATGTCATTATGCAAGATACAAATCCAACTGTGCTTTGTATATGGATTTCTGGACACCCAGTTCTGTCTGAATTTTGAAACTGGTCAAAATTACATTTTCTAAATGTATTTTATCTATAAGGAAAACTGATTTGTTATAGCATTCACTGTCCCATAACAGTAAGATTTTTAGGCATTTCATGTGTTGGTTCTGAGATGTAGACGTGAAAATACTTGACTACAGCTGAAATGGCCTGAGATTTGAATAGCACACAGAGCACTGGAGGAACCACTGGGAAGGGTGGGGAATGAAAAAGCTGTCCCTCCTTGCAGATCTTGCTTGGTGAGGCAGCATTCTGCCAAAATTAACTGGTGCAGACTGGGAAAATATTATAGAAGTATCTGGCCTGGAGCAGGGGTCATCTGTGTGTTTTTATCAGGCACACAAATATGTTACAGCTCTTATACCCATTGCATATCCATCCTTGAAATGCATAGGAACAGAAAGGGCTAAAGAACAAGCCCCTCTGTTGCCTGCCTGGATGACAGCCATGAATGTGCTTTCCATCAACAGTGCCAAGGCTGACTACCACATTGTCATTATATTGGAAATTATTTACTTGGAAATGTATCCATAGAAGTTTTTTTTTATCCAACACAAGATTGCTATTGTATCTAAATGTAAAAAACCAAAATGTTGGAGATGTGGTGAAATACTGGAAGCTAACTGGGTTCACATGTTCATTGATTGTAGAATTCTTACACAATATTGAATAACTTTAGACATTTTTATAAAAGCTTTTTGGTCTGATAAGTGGCAAATCACTAATTATTTGATTTTATTCAATGTACCTACCCCAAGTGTAATCATAGGTTAGTACTAAGCTAACTGCCCTTGTGAGACATTTTAAGCCTAGCCAGTTATCCCCTGTGAGATTCAAACCCTCTACCTTGTGTTTGTAAGGCAAACACCTTAACCGTTAGGCCACCCTCCCAAACCCCCAGTTACCAACAATGAAATGGAAAAATTAGCAAGATCTTGTATTTGCTGATTTTATAAGACTAGCAAAATGTGTATGCAAAAAGGAAATGCAAACCATTTTTACTAGAACATCTTATTTAACTCAGAAGAGAATAGTTTGGCAGAAACTGCAAATTTTATTAGATAAATATTAATGGTTCCTAAAGATTAAGTCAAAGTTTATCTTGGATGATTGTATGTAGTGTAAATAGTTGTTTATTCAGTGTCTATTTTATGTTTTGAATTATATTGATTGTCAATGTTTAACTGAAAAATCAAATAAAAATTCTTGGGGGGAGTGCCAAGGTAGCAGGTCCTAAAAAGGGGGAAAAAGGAGCCAACATTTCATTTATTACATCTAATACCAACAGAACCTGCCACTGCTGTACCCTAAACATCATTAAAGTATATATTATGTATTGTACATTGTTTTATGGCATATTCATTATGGATTGCTGCATATATTTTAAATGTAGTCTCGCTAGTATTGATTCATTTCTTTAATTGTCCTTGTCTCTCAGTTCCACCACTCACTTTCTCTAAATATGGTTTGTGAACAAGTAAAAATCTGAAGAAAAAAAAAAAAGATCACCAAGGTACCAAAGAGAACTTGTAAATATCCACAGGCACCACCAGGAACAAATACCAAAGTTCAAATGTAAAAACACAGCTTTAATAAAAAAGAACTGAACACACACTGCTGACATTAACGTTCGTAACTGATATGTTTTCATTTAAAAACACTTCCTCAGATGCAGACTGACCTCCAGAACCCATTCTTTTATACTTGTTCTACACTATCAAATAATTAATTAGTTGAATTTAAAAAAAACAGGATCCTAATTCCTTGGAACATAGTGAAATGCTAGTAAAGTGACTGTGCATATAGTGACATGAACATCTTTTTGTGTGAATAAAAAAGAAGAATAAAACATAAATGACTGCCTAATTGGTCATAATAAAACATAAACTCAGAATGCTTTTACTTAAAACTAAAAACTCATTAAAATAAATGCATTCTTTGCTTGAAACTAAACAAATGCATAATGTCCATAAAAAATGAACTTGGAGCACCGTCTAGTGTTCATATTGCTTAGTGGTTTTTTAAAGAGTTTTTAGTTTTAAGTAAAAGCATTCTGAGTTTGTTTTATTATGACCAAGTAGGCAGTCACTTATGTTTTATTCTTTTTTATTCACACAAAAAGATGTTTATGTCACTATTTGCACATAGTCACTTTATTAGCATTTCACTATGTTCCAAGGAATTAGGATCCTGTTTTTTTTTTAAATTCAATTGGTTAATTATTTAATCGATAGTGTAGAACAAGTATAAAAGGATGGGTTTTGGAGATCAGTCCGCATCTGAGGAAGTGTTTTTAAATGAAAACGTATCAGTTACGAATGTTAATGTCAGCAGTGTATGTGTGTTCAGTTAATTTTTATTAAAGCTGTGTATTTACATTTGAACTTTGGTATTCGTTCCTGGTGGTGCCTGTGGATATGAACAAGTAAAAATGCCTAAATATCAGAAAGAGATAAAGAACTGTGTATTAAACTAGAAAATGTAATTTTTTTCTCATTTAAATAATAATTTAGTGCCTGTTTGCATAGATTGTTTATTCTTAGTGTAGTTCTTCTCCTGTTATCCTCTTTTATAAAAGTCATTAACATCTGATTAACTTCACTAGTCAGGCAGATACTCACTTTACATAAATAAATCCACAATCAGGGAACCCCTACAATGTAAATGTAAAGGTAGGGGGTGTCATCTCCTGACCAAGGGATCCCGAAGATGCTGGTACCGTAGTGTTTATCCCATGCTCCCTGTTGGAAAATACACACAAGAATAGTATTGATGATCAGAGTGAAATTACTGATCTTACTACATGGCATATGAACTCAGCAATAATAATCAGTGAATAACGGTCATTAGATCATTTTGTGAAGTTCTAGCATTATCCACAAAAAGTGGTCCTATCCAGATGGCTCCATTTTAATGTTCTGTATAAAGCTATGTACATATTTATAATTCATTCCTTACAGACCTGAACTGCTTTGCCGTACTTTTTCTTCTCTTTGTTACTTACTCGTACTATTAATATTATTTTCTACTCGCTGTCTTACGTAGTGTATCCTACAAATCTAAACTTCATGTTTACATGAAGTCCCTTGTCTCTGTTATATAAAGCTTTGTGTGTTATTTTTTTCATTCTTTACTTGCTTTAAGTGTATGTTTGTTTTGTTTTCAGAATAGATGTGTGTATATAGGTTCATAGGTTCATAGGTTTATACTAGGCTATCTGCCCTAAGGCATTTATAAGCCTAGCCCAAATTTTTGTGGCTTACGCCACCCCTTATATGAAAAAATACTGTGCCCATTAGTTTGTTGTGCCTCTGTCCAGCAGTGACACAGAGATGATTCCCGGGGTAAACCTACGATCTCCCATCCACAGGTCTAGATTTCTCTTGAACAGAGTCAGCGAGGTGCTCTGCCTCACATGGACCGGGATTTTATTCCACAGCATAGGGAGTCTCTGAGTGATAAATCTATCCCTCCAGCACATCCTATTTATATCCGTGCTAAGGTTTAAGTCGCTTGCTCTAGTGGTTTTGGTGGATTTGGATTTTTGAGGTGGAGCATGTCCATTAATTCCGGGTTGGACATGGCCTTGTATGTCAGGCACATGTCACCTCTGAGCAGACGGTATGCGACTGAATAGAGCTGGAGTTTCTTCAATCTGGCAGCATATGACAGATTTTGGAGTCCCTTTATCCTTTTGGTGAGGAACTTTTGGGGTCTCTCCAATTGCTGCAGATGTCGGGTGAGATACATCCCGAATGGGGCATTGTACTCGATCATTGGTCTGATAAGTGAAGAGTACAGGGGAACAATGACCTCACTAGATCTGGATGTGAATCCCTTCATGATCAGGTGGGCAATGTAGAAGGTCTTTCTAACCACTTTAGCAACGTGAGTGTCAAAAGAAAGGCCACTGTCAACCTGGGTCCCCAGGTCCCTGATAACCTCTTCTGTGCTTAGTGGATTGCCACCTATATGGTAGCTTGGGGTTACCTTGTTTTTCCCGAAGGGTATGACTATACATTTTTGGCGTTTAACTTCAGACCATGGCTCTGGCACCAGCTATCTGTTTCCGTGAGTCCCTTCTGAAGGATATCCGTGTCCGATGCACTTTCCACTATGGCGCCCAGTTTGCAGTCGTCTGCAAAATTTGTCAGCCAAAGTCCTCCCATGTTGGCCTGTACTTCTGAGAAGTAGATGCCAAACAATAGGGGGCCAAGGACCGAGCCCTGTGGGACACCACTTGTGACCGGCTTGGAGTCTGACACAGCGCCAGCAACTCTAACCCTATGGGTTCTGTCCTTAAGCCAGTTTGCAACCCATCTTGTGACATATGGGTTTACATTTAAGCTGGTAAGTTTTTCTACAATACCGAGTGGGGTATTGTGGCCTTTGCAAGGTCAAGGTAGGCTGTATGGACTGCCTTTCCCTCATCAATGGCCTTGGTGACTGTTTCGAAGAAGTCGACCAAGTTCAAAAGGCATGATCTTCCCTTGACAAAGCCAAACTGGGTCGGGTCCAATGTCTGCAAGTCCCCTATATCTTTGTTTATGAGCTCCATTATGATCCTCTCCATAGCTTTAGACTTGTTAAGCTTATGGGGTGGTAATTACCAGGGTCCGTAGAGGTGCCGCCTTTGTGGAGTGGGACCACAGTTGCCGTATGCCACTCCTTGGGCACGTATCCTGTGGTAAGGCTGAGATTAAACAG
Source organism: Protopterus annectens (assembly GCF_019279795.1). NCBI lineage: Eukaryota > Metazoa > Chordata > Ceratodontiformes > Protopteridae > Protopterus > Protopterus annectens. Next base: position 1,705,367,454 of record NC_056744.1, read on the forward strand.
CTGCCTTATGTGCGGGTTTAATTCCTCATTTAGCTCATGTAGCACACAGCTGGGGACACCATCTGGTCCCATTGATGCTGTGTTTTTAGCTTTAGAGAGAGCAGCTTTCACCTGCGCATTTGAGATGTCCGGGAGGCTACACTCGGCTGGGATAGTTATCTCTCCTTTAGGGGAGAGGGTGAAGTTTGCACTGAACCTGTCTGCCAGTATGTTGGCAATGTCTGTGGGTTCAGTGATTTTTGTATCATTTTGGACTAATTCTGAGCATATCTGGGAGTTTCCACCCAGGTTCCTAACATAGCTGAAAAAGGCCTTATGATTGTCCTTTGAATCCATGGCAATTTTTCTCTCAAAATTGGCCTTAGTTGATTTTATGAGTGCTCGTATTTTTTACTAATAATGATCAGGGGTGACTTCCCTTTTATGGATTTTGTTCTATCATGTAATAGCTTTCTCCTCTTATTGTAAAGTTTGTTAATGGCTGGGGTCCACCAGACTGGACGTTTGCCCTTTGTGGAAAGAGTCTTGGTTTTATTTGGGATTGCCTGATCCATGCAGTCCTGGAGGTGTTCATAGAAGGCATTTGTAAGGGCTTCCGCAGCTTGGGTTGTGGTTTCCTCTGGCTCAGGGGCCTTGAAGGATACCACACCAGTCTTGAGTAGTGTGAAGTTTGCTTTAGAGAAGTTCTTCACTATGGTCTTTTTGGTTGGGGGGGGGGGGGGCATGTGGATTTCCAGTGAAATTAGTTTATGATCAGATCTCACCAATGAGGGTGTGGAGCATTTTATCCCCATGTTTGTGACAATGAGATCTAGTATATTTTCTCCTCTCGTGGGAACAGTGACTAGCTGTTCCATGGCATTTGAATTTATGAACTCCAGGAACCGTTGGGCTAGAAAGTTAGGGCTTGAGTAATGTTCCCAGTCTATATTCGGGTAGTTGAAGTCACCCAATATGATGGTGTTTGGAGATACATTTATACCCTCCAGTGTCTTCAGGAAGGCTGTGTGGGGTTCCTGAGTTTGAGAGGGTGGCCTGTAGCATGCTACAATTTGTAGAGCAGTTTTGCCTATGGTTAGTTGCACCTGGATGGTTTCGAAGCGCGTTGCCACCAACCTGGAGGTGTGGGTATCCTTTATGAATATGGATACACCCTCCTTTTGTGGTGTGGTCCGGGTTTTGGGGCGAACGCATGATATGAGGTAAAACCTAATAGTGCCAGGGTGCTCTCAGGAGCCTTGAACCAGGTTTCAGTTACAGCACAGACATCGATGTTCTCCATACTGAGAAGGGCCTCGAATGCATGCATTTTGAGATTTAGACTTCTGGCATTGAGCAGCATTACCCTCAGTTTCTTCCCATTTTTGTTTTCTAGGGTGGTAGGTTTAGAATTTGAGCCTTGCCTCAAAAAGGCACTATGGGGGTGGCAAGAGCCTTAGCCAATATCCGGAATCCCAGGGGTGACAGGTGCAAGCCGTCCCTTGCGAAGCAGCGTGGCTTCTCAAGCATGTCATCCCAGGCAGACAGACACTGGATCCCCTTTGAATGACACCAGACATTAAGCCAATTGTTAAAGCTGATCATCTTGTCTCTATATTGTGGCATCATTCTTGGTGAAGGAAGGATACTGCTCAGGGTTAGGGTCATACCTGCCTGGGCTACATAATCAGAGAGCTCCTCTATGTCTCTTTTCATGTAGTCCAGGGAGGTGCGTCTCAGGTCGTTCACACCAGCATGGACAATGACTGTGTCATATTTGTACTTGCCGTGGAGTGACCAGTGCTTGTGTTATGTGACTGATTCTAGTGCCCGATAGGCAGCTTACTGTGACCCTCTCCTTGTTCAGCCTGGTGAGTGGGACGTCAGTGTGTCTGACTATGGAGTCACCTATGACAAGTATGTTTGGTGTTGTATTTGGCCTTAAGGGCTGTGACTGCTTTGCACACTGCTTTTGTGGTTTATGTGTTGCTTGTGGGGTGTCTTGAGGTAGCAGTTGTTTGGGTGTCTGCTTTGGAGGCCTCTGCTGTTTAGGTAAATTTTACTCAGAGCCTCCAGTATGTCTTTGTGTGTTTATGTGTTTGATTCAGTGGAGTGGTAGCATTATGTGAGGCTGGTTTTGTGGTGTGTGTAGTTGCCTTCTCCTCCTGTCTGGTCTTGCCAGTCCTGAGTTGAGAGAGCTCAGCCTCCATTTTGGCTAAATAGCTGCATCTCTCGCAAGTATTTGTGTTATGTGGGAGGAGGAGAGGGTTGTCTGTGTACATGAGGCAGTTATAACATTGCCTCAAGATTCCCAGATTCACCAGCTGGACCGAGAGGAGATTGACAACTGACCTTTGGACATGCTAGAATAATATTGGGAAATCCTTAATTGAAAACAAGGGCCAGTGGGGAGTGAGGGTGTAGTGCTTTTAATTTTTAGTGCTGACTTATATAATTGCTTTAGTGAGCAAGTGCCAGGTAACTTGAGTGCAATGTGTTACAAGTAACTAAATGCAAAACGACAAACAGTAACTTTCTTTCAAGTGAAACAAGGAAATAAGTACAGTAAGCAATGCAGATATCACTAGTGATCCACAGAAGCGCTGAGAAGTTGCGTATTAGGTGGAATTAGCTTCCAGGGAAATAACAAGCAAACAAACAACAAGCATATAAACAAAGCTAGATTCAGCAGGCCTGGATCTAGTCTATGCTAGAGCAAACAAGGTGTACCAATTTCAGTAAGATACAGTTCAAATATTCAGGCACTATAAACCTTTAACCAAAAATTCCCAGCTCAGAAGGGCAGAGTCCAGCCTCTTCTCCCACAAGAGTGCAGACCACAAACCTTCTTAATGTAAAATAACTGGCCTGAAGCCCAAGTGCCTAAACCAGAACTAATACACTTGGACACTGGGCTCTCAATCAGCAGTTCCCAACTTAGAAGGATGAAAGCTACCTGTCCTGCCACCACAGTGCTTGCCACAAACCTTCCTAATGTAAAACAACTGGTCTGAAGCCCAAGTGCTTAATCCAAAAGACTTGAAAGATAGCTACACTTTAATCAAGTTACAACCAAGCAGTAATAAATACCATTGAATACTTTAGAGAATGTCTGGATTAGTGCTCAAGTTACACAAACAAAGCTAGATCCAGCAGGCCCGAATCCAGTCTATGCCACAGCAAACAAGGCGCACCAACTTCAGTAAGAAACAGTTCAGATATGCATGCACTATAAGCCTTTAACCAGAAATTCCCAGCTCAGAAGGGCAGAGTCCAGCCTCTCCTCCCACAAGAGTGCAGACCACGAACCATATTCTTGCTTTTTTTCCAGATGATGTGCCATAGATGTAAATACCTGTACGATACTTCACAGCTTTATTTAATGCAAATTTGTTTCCAACAATTACCCAAAAGAGAACTTGAACAAATCAGAAAAAAAATGATTGTATGTGGGTGGCCTTCTCTAGTTCAGCTGACCTCTTGAATCCCCCAACTTACTCTCGCTCTGACATGAATGTGTCTCTGTAGCCGATGGTTCATTTCCATTTTATTGTGCTGGGCCTCTGACACATCTGTGTGTACACCTAGCTGTCTGTATATGTAAGAATAGACAAAGCACCAAAACATGTATTTGCAATGTCAGCAAGATGGCACATTAATTTTAATAATAATAATATTTAAACTTGGATGGTAAAAGAGAAATAAGACCCTAAGTATTCATCACTAAGAATTAAGTATCTGCCCCCATGGATGAAAAGTTCATTGTTCTTTTATCATTGTTCTGTCTAGACTACGTGATCCCTCCTTCTTGTATGTTTCATACTTCAAGGTTTTCTCACATGCAGAAAAAACATTATTCAGTTTTTCTTTCACATAATCAGGAAGAAAAGGATAAACTGTATACATTTTCTCAGAGTTTTTATTTTTAAGTAGCAGCATGCAGTTATGCTCTCTGAAACTGGTGTGCAAACTTGGGACCTATCCACGTGGGGACTTTATTTTGTTAAAAAGGCAAAATAAAACATTTTTAGAAAGCCACATTAATCCCTTTTTTTTGCAGGTCTGTATCCCTGATTTAATTTCCCCTCTGTTTTTGCCATCAGTAGAAGAAAAGCATTGTAAATGAACACAGTTGTCTGATTTGTAAGGTGCCACTTTTCTACACTAGTTTTAATATATTCCTTACTCTCTTGATTTTTACATTCAAGGTGATAGTAACCATTAAACAATGTACCAGTAAAAGCTGCAAAGCAGGCTATCTTACAAATTGCATAAAAGCAGATTTTAAAGCATATGTTTCACTCTCAATCACCTAAAGTCCATTCTGATTCCTGATCAGAAGACTATTTCTCTGGGCACTACAGAACATGAATCCTTGCAGGGCCCTTCTCCCACCCTAGAAAATGGAGGCTGTAACGTTCTTCAAAAATGTGACAGCCTTAATAAAGTAGACTGCTAGACAAACTCTTGAGATTCTAGGTCATATGACTTCAGCTATCCATGTGGCTCCTCTAGCCAGATTTCACATGAGGGAGTTACAATTGAGATGGCCGCTGTGGTACAGTGGTTAGGCTCGTCACCTCACAGCAAGAGGTTCTTTGGTTCGATTCTCTGCTGGGGTGCTTTCTGTGCAGAGTGTGTATGCCTCCTTGTGTTCATGTGGGTTTTGTCAGGGTGCTGTTGTTTCCTCTCACATTCCAAAGACATGTAGTAGGTGGGTTGGACACACTAAATTGGCTGTAGGTGAGAGAGTGTGTGCAAGTGAGTGTACAAATGAACAACCTGGGTAGGGCTAGCCACCCAATGGTGTAAACTTTGGCTCAAGATGATTATCACTGTGGAAGTGACACCCCAACCCCATGCGCAAAATGGGAAAAGGGGCTGAGGATGGATGGATGGCGTTGCAATGGTTTCTAAGGAATTCCTGAGATCAATTGTCAGAACCCTTAAAAAATAAACTCTTGTGTTTTGTGTGAATAGGGAATTAGTTTGCTGGGTGAACTAGATGAAAAAATGGACACCCTTTAAATGACCAGGTCACAACCAGACCCAAAACTTGGATAAATCAGACAAGGCCTGGGGTATTCTCACCTTAGACCTAAATGTGTAGGACACATGGAACTCTTAAAAGAAGTATGCACATAAATATAAAATAGATGTTTGTATTCATTTATGTTGTGAGAGTGCTGAAGGCACTCTTTGTGCCAGGGACTTTGAAGGTGGTTATAGACCTTCCTAACAGTTACATACATACCCTCATAGGAAAACTCAATGACTGAGGAGCTGAATGGGACTTATACAGACTCACACAAGTGGTTGCCACACAGAGGTGCATTTCTAGAAACTATTACCAAGTGAGGCATTCCTGAGAAGATTTGTTTACTTCTCTGTCTTCTTCTTTTGGCTTTTCCTGGTTAGGGGTCGCCACAGTGGATCACTTGTCCACTCATGATTGGCAGTGGAGTTTTACGGTGTTGAGTTGCCAGCCCAGCGCCCAACCTTCCATGGAAGGCACACACACAGACACACACTCACACCTAGGGCCAATTTAGAGCATCCAGTCCACCTACAGCATCTCTTTGGGATGTGGGGGGAAACCAGAGCACCCGGAGGAAACCCACGCGACCACAGGGAGGGCATGCAGACTCCGCACAGAAGACACCCCAGCCGAGGATCGAACCGGAGAACCTTTTGCTGTGAGGCAGCAATGCTAAACGCTGCACCACTGCGGCTGCCCTGTTTGTTTACTTCTCTTAGTAAACAACTAAAAAAAAATGTGTTTCAAAGTACCTTATAGACTAACCTGGGCAGTGGACAATTTCTCCCTGAATTTGAGAGGCCTGTATCAGTATACTTTCCCTCATATTCCCTTTACTTCCCAGAGTCATTCAAAAGATGAAGCAGAAGAGACCAGAAATTATAGTAATTGTTCTTTCTCATTAGGTAGCAGGGGTCAATCTACCTCCTATAGTGGGAAGGGAAACACTTTTCTGTTGCCACAGGATACCAGTCTACTCATGCAGTGTGTGCGCATGTGTGTATATTCTTTCCACCATGGATATAGCAGCATGGAGGCTATGTCTATATTTACTTTCAAACAAATGTATTCCAGTGAGGTGAAAAAGTCATGAAGAAAGCTAGGAGGCATAATCCCAGAAAATCATAATTAAGGAAATGTAACCGATTTATCCTGTGGTGCCAAAGGAGGAACCTGAACCATAAAAGGGGGGGATGTACCTATGGTGCTTCTGTACCTCCCCAAACTTTTTCATCTGATTTAGAATACACTTCAGTGAGGGTACACCTCAGCCATTTCTACTTATCTGCTGCTAGAACTTCCATCACATTTAGACAGTCTGTCATCCAACTGCAAGATTTTTGTTTTGCATAACTGTATGTTTAATTGCAGTCCCATTTATGAAGAATCAAATAGCTCCAGGCCTTAATGTTAAAGGAGCCTTTAATGGCATTTCAGAAAAACAGGATGACTCTGCATGCTAGACCCCTTCTTCCTTTCTCAAGTCATTATGCAAATAAGCCAAAGCTAAGGTCTCCAGCTACCAGTCTTTTCTCCATATAACTTAGAACAAGGCAGCAATACTTCTGCACTTAATGGGCAGTCACAAGCACCTGAGATTTTATATAGTCCACATTAAGGACATTTGAAAGACAAACAAGTTGTTCATAGTTTTTACTGAAAACATGAGAGACCACATGTTCAAGGAGACTGTTTAAAAATGGATATTTTCAGCATCGTCAGTCATCACAAAATCCATAACAGTTCTGTATAATGAAAGTCAGAACACACACAACTTATCCACAGCAACCGCTAGAGCCTACCTGATAAGTGTTAGTGTACAAGACATTTTAAGGGGCACCACATGGTCCTCAGTACACACCTTTCTTGATCACTACAGGCATTATCTTTATGGCTAGTGCTTTATTTGCTCCTGCCTTATTGAAAGCATGATGCCCTTCTGTTGTAAATAATTATGACATAAGCTTCGACAAACTTCTTTGAAGTCATGACTGATGCAGTGATCCACATGAAGGACATAGTACAGTTGTGTGACAAACTGACCATGTTTGAGCGTGGTTACTGCTGCAGTCCTGGTCCCCTCTGTCTTCTTAGGAACCTAAGGCTGGAGTGAGTGCCCATGTCCTTTCATCCTAAACCTGATCCTTCATTTCATTTATTTATTCTGCTTTCTTCCTGGTTGTTCTCCTTAAGAAGTGTAGAACTCTGTGGGTCCCAGTTTAATAACTATGGGAAATTTCTCTGTCCCTGCAGCATTGTATATCATGACAGACAGTGACCTATGAAGAGGCATGAAAGATCCAAAGATGTTATGAACAAATGCCACCTTTATGTCAAGTATGTGCAGATGTATGTTTGGTACATAAGGTGACATCAGCCTGGCCAAGGTGGAAGGGTGCTCATCTCTAAAATTCTGTCTGCATATCAGACCTTGGCTTGGGACAGAGTTCCTTGTTGTCATGACTACAACAGTGACTACACACAAATATCCACTGTGATGTTAAGATAGCTGTGCAATGGTACATTTTCTGGATATGCCTCTGAAGTGTCGAACTTCATGAGGTATATTATTTATTTCCACCCTCAAAAATCCTTTTGCATCAACGACATGGCAGCTTCATGTGTTGCTGAATGTAATGTAGCAGTATAAACTTATATTAGTAAGTGATACTCTGTAATTTGCATACATTAAAGTTATTGTTGCACTTCATTATAACCAGTTGTTACATTGTTGTACTCTATTTCAATGTGCTCTGCACTTCTATTCTTATTTGATCATGTGTCACATTTTGCCAGCTTCTGTTTTTATTTATTGAACTTTGGCAACCAGTGCTAATCCAAAAGGACCAATTTTAACCACCCAGGGAAGTGCAGAATGATGCTTTTAAATGCCATACTATAAATATGTTTGAATGAAAATATGAAGTAATGTTATGGGAGTCAGTTACAGTACAACTACAGTATGACTTTAACAAACATTAGTAAGGAAACATGGAGAGGTATGCCTGTAGTTATGATTGATTTATATGCTTTATATTCAAAACTGTTGATTTTTGTAAATTATTTTGTTAGTTCTGTACTTAAAGCTGTTTGTAGAAGACTAACTTCTCATAAATGAAGTCTGAATTGTTTTTGCTCTTTTTGTCATTTTAATAGCAGCAGAAAATGTTTAAAAATAGAAAATAAATCCATAATATTTAAAATGGATAACTGCATGTGTGCTGTTGTGAGTAAAATGAAACCCACGTATTTCATCATTGTGATACAGAACTAATATTTAATCTGTTTGTAGGCAATGGGAGCAGAGAATGGAGCATTTGTGGGAATCAGCATCCATCACTTGGAGCAGCTCTATTATGTAATCCTATAGAGAACCTACAGCACTCTATTCAAACTCTGAAGGGCTCCGACAGGCATCCTGTTATACCTGTAGCACAGCTACCTCTAGGAAACACCTGCAACATGAACGCTGAATGTGACCGAAGTTCTGTAGTACAGCAAAGTCCATTAGTACGCAGGAGAGCTCACAAAGAAAAGAAACCATATAAATGTCCTGAATGCAATAAGTGTTTCAGACTAAGACATAACCTAGTACAACATGAAAAGACACATATGGGGGAGAAACCATATAAATGTCCTGAATGCAGTAAGTGTTTCAGACTAAGACATAACCTAGTCCAACATGAAAAGACTCACATGAGGGAGAAACCCTATAAATGTCCTGAATGCAATAAGTATTTCAAACAATGCAGCCACCTAATACAACACAAAAGGACTCACACGGAGGATAGGCCCTATAAATGTCCTGAATGCAATAAGTGTTTCAGAGAAAGAAGAGGTCTAGTAAGCCATGAAAGGACTCACACTGGGGTGACACCCTATAAATGTTCTGAATGCAGCAAGAGTTTCACAAGAACTGGTAGCCTTAGACGTCATCTGTTAGTTCACAAAGAAAAGAAACCGTATAAATGTCCTGAATGCAATAAATGTTTCAGGCAACGGGGGACTCTAGTAATACATGAAAGGACTCACACGGGGGAGACACCATATAAATGTTCTGAATGCAGCAAGAGTTTCACAACAACTTGTAGCCTTAGACGTCATCTGTTAGTTCACAAAGAAAATAAACCATATAAATGTCCTGAATGCAATAAATGCTTCAGACAAAGGGGGCATCTAGTAATACATGAAAGGATTCACACAGGGGAGAGACCATATAAATGTTCTGAATGCAATAAGTGCTTCAGACAAAGGGGACTCTAGTAATACATGAAAGGATTCACACGGGGGAGAGACCATATAAATGTCCTGAATGCAGTAAGGGTTTTACACAAGCTAGTACCTTGAGACTTCATCTGTCAGTTCACAAAGAAAAGAAACCATTTAAATGTCCTGAATGCAATAAATGTTTCAGACAAAGGGGGCATCTAGTAATGCATGAAAGGATTCACACAGGGGAGAGACCATATAAATGTCCTGAATGCAATAAATGTTTCAGACAAAGGGGGGATCTAGTAAAACATGAAAGGACTCACACAGGGGAGGGGAGTGACTTGCCTTCCAATGATGTATAAACTGTACATGGGAACTGATGCCAACAGAGTTTACAGTCATTTAGGAGAAAACTCAATTATGGCAGTAGAACAAAAGGGCAATAAAAGAAGGTCATATGGAGCAAAGAATCATTTGTTGTTAAAGTAATGGAGAACTGTAAAAAGGGGAAGAATCTAGGTTTGGCATGGATTGACTACAAAAAAAGTATTTGATAGTATCCCACATTCATGGATAAAAGAGTGCTTAAAATGTATAAGATACACCCTACACTGATTGACTACATTACAGTAACCATGAAACAATGGCAGACCACTTTGCAATTAAGCCATGACAAAGGACAAGTTATCACAGGGATAAAAATTCAAAGGGGGATGTTCTTGTCACTTGTCATGGTTGCTATTCTGCTTACCTTAACCCATTAAGCTGTCTATGTAACAGATTAGGTCATGGCTATAAATTGGCTCCTAGAAAACAACAAAGTCTAAAGTCTTCTCATCTTCTCTGTCGATGATTTAAAACTGTATAGCTTATCAGATCAGATGAAAGCACAACTGCAGGTTGTCAAAACTTTGTCTGATGACACTAGAATGTCATTTGGCCTTGATAAATGTGCAAAAGCAACATTTAAATCAGGAAAACTGCAGCACCAGAACAACATCAGTTTGGGACAAGAATGTGATATAAAAGAACTTGAGCAAGAGGGAGTGTATAAATATTAAGGAATTGATGAAGGATCAGAACTAAAACATGAACAAATGCAAATAAAACTTAGTGAGGAATATTTTAGAAGACTTAAATTAATCCTGAAAACAGCATTGACATCTAGGAACAAAATCCAGGCTATAAACCAATTTGCTCTTCCTGTCTTAACTTACAATTTTGGAGTGATTGACTAGCCCCAAAACATGTTGGATAGATTAGATATTAAAAAAAGGATGCTTCATGCTCACCAAATGATCTATAACAATAAGTGTATACCAAGATTATATATTCCCCAGTCCAAAGGAGGGATGGACCTCCTTGAAATTTATTACATGTATAGATCTGCAATCAGGGGCTCTACACATCTGCTGACCTCACAAGACCCAAACATAGTGAAAGTTTTGAAACATGAGCAGAATAAATCTAAGATGACTTCTCTGCTTAATCTAGCAGAAGCATATTGGCATTGAGCAGGAATGGAAATCATACCAGAAGTGGATAAAAATCAAGCAGCAACTGAATGTGCCAAAAAACAAAAGAAATAATATAAGGTGATGGACCAGATGAAAAGGCAAGAAATGTGGAAAAAGCATAAATATAGTTGCAAGTACAGACAACTTCTGGAAGAACCTCATGTTGATCAGGAACGAATGCAAGAATGGTTAATGAGAGGCAAATTCAAACCAAGAGATGAAAGGTTAATATTGGCAGCCCAGGATAGTGGGCTATGTACACGCTGGTTTACAAAGTCCATTGAACATGTGGGAGAAACAGACAAATGTACGTTTTGTAAAACAGAATTAGAAACATTCACACACCTTGTTGCTGATTGTGACATACTAATGGCTGAAGGACTGTATACTGAAAGGCATAATAATGTGGCATGATTGTTGCACTGGGGATTGTGCAAATATTATGGTACTGAAGTGGCTGATAAACACTGGAAACATGAGCCACAAAGTATCATAGAAAATGCTGAAGTTTAGATTGCATGGGATCACCCATTACCAACAGTTCAAAAGATAGATGTTAGAAAACTGGATGTAGTGGTCCGAGAAAAGAAGACAAAAGTAGCATTGATCATTGAAATCACGACAACCAATGACTACAGTGTCTTGGGTACAGAGAAACACAAAGTCATAAAATATCAGGATCTGCAGGCTGAAACAAGAGCAATGTGGATGAAAGATACTCTGTTCCAATAGTAGTAGCAGCAATGGGTCTTATAAAAAAGAATCTGCAATTTTATTTAGATATGTTACCAATCCATGTAACCCCATATGAATTGCAGAAGGAGTCATTACTGAGCACATTTTGTGTGCTGTGAAGAGCACTTCTTGCTGGCATCAAAGTTTGAAATAATACTAATTTCATGAACTTTAATCATACTGTGACTTAAGAATGGGGTCCATTCCTGCCATGGTATTAGAAACCCAAAATATTTGGAAAAATTAAAAAGGGAGAGTTTCTTGCTTTAATAGATATAGATAAATTAAGATCAATGAAAGAAATGGACTGCAGAAGGTCAATAAAACCCAAAAAGTCAGAAGTCTGATAAAACACATGAACACAGTAATTAGGACTGTACATAGAGTTCCATCTGATATAACAGAAATAAACAGGATATATTACTGTGCAGCTAAACTAATAACTGATAAAGTTCTAGTAAGGGAAAGGAAGGGGAGAAACTGAATATCATCATGGCAGTATCAAATAGAGAAAACTATAAAGCAATTAAGACAAGAAGTGCCAGTGTTAGAAGACTATAGAAGAGGGAATAGATCAACAGAAATACTAAGATAGATATGATAAAAGCGATGTGCAGTATTAGAACAGACCAGGATCTGTCATGCACTATCACAAATAAACTAAATATTTTAGCACAGGTGGAAAAACTTAGAAGATACACAGATAAATATAAAGGAAAAGTACAAAGTAAGCAATTTATTGATGACCTAAAAAAGTTTTATAGTGAGTTGGGAAACAAGGTAAAAGGAATTGAAAGACCATCAAAAAAAGAAGAAATAAATGCATTTTGGATAAGTATTTATGCAGATCCTGTGGAACATAAAGATGCTAAATAGAAGTAAAAGAAAGCATAAGAATTTTAAAGGTAGAGGATATGAAATGGGATGAACTAACAGCCAGAGAGATTGAAACAAATTTAAGAAAAGCCTCTAATTTGAAAACCCCAGGCCCAGATGCAGTACCTAATTTTTGGTTAAAAGTATTAACATCTTTACACAAAGATTTGGCCATGAGTAAGAACTATTTATGTGCGCACCCAGCTATCTGGCTAATAACAAGTATAACAATGCTCCTACTTAAGAGTGAACCTGCAAGCTACCCTAAAAATTATAGACCAATAACTTGCCTGCTGACGACTTATAAACTGTACATGGGAATTGATGGTGACAGAGTTTATAGTCATTTAGAAGAAAACTCAATTATGGCATAACAAAAGGGCAATAAAAAAATTATATGGAACACAGGATCATTTGTTAAATAAAGTCATAGTGTAGAAATGTAAAAAGTGGAAGAATCTAAGTATGGCAGGGATTGATTACAAAAAAGCATTTGACAGTATCCCACATTCATGGATAAGACTGCTTAAAAATGTATAAGATACACCCTACACTGATTGACTACATTAGAGTGACCATGAAACAGTGGCAGACCACTTTGCAATTTAAGCCATGATAAAGGACAAATTATTATCCCAGGGATAAAAATTCAAAGGAGGATATTCCAGGGTGACTCTCTGTCACCATTGCTATTCTGTCTTGCCCTTAACCCATTAAGCGGTTTATTTAACAGCTTAGGCCATGGCAGTAATTTGGCTCCTAGAAAACAATAAAGTATAAAAACTTCTCATCGTTGATGATTTAAAACTGTACAACTCATCAGATGATGAACTGAAAGCACAGCTGCAGGTTGTCGGAACTTTATCAGATGATATAAGAATGACACTTGGTCTTGGTAAATGTGCAAAAGCAACCTTTAAAGCAGGAAAACTGCAGCACCAAGAAAACATCAGTTTGGGATAAGAAAGTGATATAAAAGAACTTGAGCAAGAGGGAGTGTATAAATATTTGGGAACTAATGATGGATCGACAATGATACATGAACAAATGTGAATAAAACTTGAGGAATACTTTAGAAGATTTAAATTAATCCTGAAAACAGTGTTGACGTCTAGGATCAAAATCCAAGCCACAAACCAATTTGTTCTTTCTGTTCTAACTTACTGTTTTGGAGTGATTGATTGGCAACAGAACGTGTTTGATAGATTAGACAGGAAAACAAGAATGATGCTTCATGCTCACCAAATGATTTAAAAAAAATCAATGCATACCGAGATTGTATATTCCCCTTTCTGAAGGAGGTATGGGTCTCCTTGAAATTGACTACATGTATAGATCTGCAATCATGGGATGCACACATCTGCTGACCTCACAAGACCCGAACGTAGTGAAAGTTTTGAAACAGGAGGAGAATAAATCTAAGGTGACTTCTCTGCTTAGTCTATCAGAAGCATATTGGCATCAAGTAGGAATGGAAATCAAATCAGAAGTAGATAAAAATAAAGCAGCAACTGAATTTGCCAAATACAAAAGAAAGAATAGAAGGTGAAGGACCAGATGAGAAGGCAAGAAATGTGTAAAATTCATAAATATAGTTGCAAGTATAGAAAACTTCTGGAAGAACATCATGTTGATAAGGATTGAATGCAGGAATGATTAAGGAGATGCAAATTCAAAACAAGAGATGCAAGGTTATTATTGCTGGCCCACGATGATGGGCTATGTGCACATTGGCTTACAAAGTCCATTGAATATGTGGGAGAAACAGAAAAATGTAGGTTTTGCAAAACAGAATTGGAAACAGTTGCCACCACCTTGGTGGTTGTGACATACTAATGGCAGAAGGACTGTAAACTGAAAGACATGGTAATGTGTCAAGACTGTTGCACTGGGGATTTGGAAACATTATGGTACTGAAGTGACTGAAAACACTGGAAGCATGAACCACAAAGTATCATTGAAAATGATGAAGACATCACATCAGATCACCCATTACCAACTGTTCAAAAGATAGATACAAGAAAACTAGTTGTAGTGGTCCATGAAAAGAAGACATAAGTAGCATTGATTATTGAAATCAACACACCCAATCACTACAGTGTCTTGTATACAGAGAGATGCAACGTCACAAAATATCAGGATTTGCAGGCATAAGCACGAACAATGTGGAAGAGAGATACCCAGACAGTTCTAATAGTAGTAGGAGTGACTGGTCTTATAAAAAAGAATCTACAGTCATATTTAGATATGTTACCAGTATATGTAACTCCATACGAATTGCAGAAGGAGTCCTCACTGGGCATGCTGCTGACAGGACTAATTTCATCAATTTTAATTGTACTTATAAAAAAGACTTTACAATTGCATTTAGATATGTTACCAATCCACATAACCCCATACAAATTGCAGAAGGAGTCATTACTGGCCACATTGTGTGTGCTGCGAAGAGCACTTCTTGCTGGCATCAAAGATTGAAACAATACTAATTTCATGAACTTTAATCTTACTGTGACTTAGGAATGGGTTCCATTCCTGTCATGGTATTAGAAACCCAAAAGACTTGTAGAAATTAAAAAAAGGATCTGAATGGAGAGCTGGAATAAGTAAGATAAGGAGACTGGTATTGCTGGAACTGAATTCATTCTTAATATTGGTGAGAACCTTCAGATGGTGGAGCCTGTTTTAGAAAATCTCACCAACAAGACACTGATATATAGAGTTATTTTAAATACAATAGAAAAAGGTAAATAAAAAATGGCTGGTTAGACTGGTCACAGAGCAAGAAAGTGTCCACTCTTGGATGCACTGGTTCCAGGACATGAAACATTCCTGCCACAGAGCAGGCTGGTATGAATGTAACATCAGTGTAGTAGAAGGTAGTAGTCCATCAAAGCAAAATAAATAAATAAAATAACCCAAGTAAGAGACAGAGAGACAAAGTGGACTATTGAGGAGAAGAAAGAGATTATATTCCTTTACTATTATGTCAAAAAATGGGGAAAGAAAAATACTTGAAAAAGACAAGAAGGACAATTAAAAACTGCAGATAACAATTTAGCATCATTAATTTACCAGACTAGAAAAAAATATCGAGATGAAGAAACGTTGGGCTGGCTGGAAAAGGAAGCAACAGAAGAAGTAATACAGGATAAGGAACAAAAAACAGAGGTTACTTAAAGGTATAGAAAGAAACACAGACGTGGGAAAGAAAATGAGATCAGATACAGTGTGATGTTTATGCAGAGAAGAAAGCCAAAGTAATCAGTACAAAAATGCAGCTCTACAAGTATTTGAAAAAAATAACAGGTAAAGACATTGTGATATGGTAAATTTCAAATATACAAGTATGAATTTTTTTTTTTTTTTTGCTGGGAGCAAGTCTCCCCATGCATCCCCTCATTTTGAAAGACACCCCTAACTTTTATTTATACATCTCCATTGTTGCACAATAGTGGAGAAAGGGTAACACCATACCTTCACTGAAAGTGACTTTTAGAGACAAAGTTGAGCTGTTTTCAGTGGGATAAACTGCACTTGGCATAGGAATAGTGGCAGAAATTATCTGTGAAGTGAATTCTTTAATGTGGAAACTCGGATACAGGCAATATCACAACATGATATACCAATGAGTCCCCAGGAGGAGGAGCAACAGATGAAACAGGATGTCTGAAGACATGCCTCAGGGTTATGCGATGGAAGCTTTTGTAGGAAACTTACACAAAGTCAGGTTAGAACTGCATAGCAAAGGAAAGAGCAGGAAATGGCAAAAACTCTGACACTGACTATATTGCTACATGATGGGCCCGGTTAGAATTGCACCAAAAGGAAAGAGCAGAAAACGGAGCAAAGAAGGTGCTCTCCGTCTAAAAGAAAATGATCTATGGGAAGAGCTGCTTGATTTAATAGAGGTGGATTGACATATTAAGATCAATAAAAGAAATATAGTACAGAAAGTGAATAAGACCCAACATGTTAGAAGTGTGGTAAATGAGGTAAACAGGACTATTAAGAGAAATTCATACAACATAACAGAAATAAGTAGGATATACTATCGTGCAGCTAATCTAGTAACAAATTGTTACCTCAAAAAAAATGTAGAGCAACAAAGGAAAGAAAGGGAGCAAGTAAAATGTTACCCTGGAAGAACTGAACAGAGCAACAAAGGAAAGAAAGGGAGCAAGTAAGATGTTACCCTGGAAGAACTGAACAGAGCAACAAAGGAAAGAAAGGGAGCAAGTAAGATGTTACCCTGGAAGAACTGAATATAGAAAACTGTAAAACAATTAAGCCAAGTATTACTATTAGAAGAATATAGAAAATGGAACAGAGCTTCTAAAATCCTTACAAAGATAGTTATGGTAAAAGTAATGCACAGTATCAAGGTGGTCTATGATTTTTCTTGTACTATTTTCAATAATAAACTAAAAATATCAATGCAAGTAGCAATACCTAAATGGCACGCAGATAAATGTAAAGAGAAGTAGAAAATCTGCAATTCATTGACACAAAAATGATTTATAAAGAAATGAGAAGCAAGCAAAAGCAATAGACCCTTCACAAAAAAGAGGAAATGGATATTTATGAAGATCATGTTGAACATAACTATACTGAATGGATGAAAGAGTTAAAAGAAATGGACTAGGTAATTCTAACGTAAAAGATAGGAAATGGGAGAAAACTGACCAGAGAAATTAAAAGAAAATTAAGAAAAGCTCATAAATGGAAAACCCTGGGTTCAGATGCAGTGCTTAACATCTGGTTAAAGGTATTAACATTTTTACACAAAGGTTTAACACAGAGTAAAAATTACTTGTCTTCATATCCCAAACAGGCATTAGTTTTGTTAACAAGAAAAAATATTAAGAGTTGTACACTGGTTTTGATGCAGACATAATAGCCATCTAGAAAAAAATTAAACATGGTAGTATAATAAAACTGTAATAAAGTCATATTAACAAAGGACTATCCTTAAATAAAGCCAAAACAGGGAACAGTAAAGATGGGGAAAATCTGAGTATGGCAAGGATAGCTTACAAAAAAAAATATTCAATAGTACCCCACATTCATAGGTAAAGGAGTGCTTACAGATGTATAAGATAAACCCTACATTGAGCAGTTACATTGCAGTGACTATTAAATAGTGGCAAAGCCCTTTGCAACTGGGCCTTGATATAAGATAAATTATCAGGGATAAAAGTTCAAAAGGGGGATATTCCAGGGTGATTCTTTGTCATCACTGTTGTTTTGTCTTGTCCTTAACCCACTATTCTGTTTACTTAATAGACTAAGGTATGGTTACAGTTTAACTTAAAAAAACAGCCTTTTTCAAATACATCTCAACTACATTTTGTGGATGTTATAAAATTGTATAGCTCATCAGATGAGGATCTGCAAACACAACTATAAATAATTAAAACTTTTTAAGATAATGTAAGAATGACACTTGTTCTTTATAAATACATAAAACTAACATTTATAAATGGAAAGCTGAAACAAGAAAATATCAACTTGGTACAGCAATCCAATATAAAAGAACTTGAACAGGAGGGAATGTACTATTTGGGAATAGATGAAGGGTCAACAGTAGAACACAAACAAATGAGAACAAACCTTAGGAAGGAATACTTTGTAAGACTACAGCTTGTATTGAAAACTGTCATTAACATATATAATTAAAATCCAAACTAAAAAAATTACTCTTCCTGTTCTAACTTACAGCTTTAGTATGATTTACTAGTCTCAAATAACATAGAACCAATTGGACAAGGAAACAAGTTCTAAGTATGGAGAGGAGGAGTCTAAGATGACATCTTTGCTAAGTCTAGCAGAAACATTTTGGAAGGGAGTTGGAATGGAAGTCGAATTAAACAGCAACTGAAAATACCTAAAAGCAAATGAATAAATATAAAGGAAAGGACTAGGTGGAAAGTACAAAAGGTTGGAAAGCCCACACACACAATGTCAAGCATACAGAATTCCTGGAATAGCAACATGTTGACCAAGGTTTAAAGCTGGAATGGTTAAGGAGAGGAGAATTTAAACCAAAATATGTAGGGCTAGCAATGGCAGCCCAGCATAGTAGGCTATTTACATTTGTTTATGAAATCTGTAAACAAAAATGGGACAAATCAACAAATGCAGGCTGTGTAAAATAGAGCTGAAAACAGTTGCATAGTTTGTTGCTGGTTGAGGTATACTCGTGGCTGAATTCATGATTACTTGCCAAAGGCTTTTTATCTGATTGTGAAAACAGTAACAATTGCTGAAAGTCACATTTAGTGAACATAATTTTAAGCTTTTCTTGCCTGGGAACAAGCCCCCTGTGCCTCCCATTTAGAAGGAAACCTCACACTCCCCTTAACTTTTATTTATACCATCTCCATTGTTGAACAACAGTGGATGAAGGGGAACACCATGCATTGCTGAAAGTGACTTTTAGCAATAGTCAATGAGTTGTTTTCATGTTTTCAGTGGGACAAACTGTGCTTGGTAAAAACACGTTCCTTTACGGCTGAGGGTCTGAATACCAAAATGCACAATTGCTTCCCTAAAGATTGTGCAAACACTGCAATATACAGGTAGCTGAGAAGCATTAAAAACATGAACCACAAAACATTATTGACAATGATAAAGTTAAGATCATAGTGGATCTAGCAATACCAACAGTTAAGAAGATAGATGCAAGAAAACCAGATATAGTAGTCTTCTTAAAAAAGACAAAAGTAGAGTTGGTCATTGAAATTGCTACACCCAAAAATTATGTCTTACATACTGAGAGACATAAAATACCAGAACTTTCAAGCATATATAAGAGCATTTTGGAATAAAGATACGCAGACAGTTCATATAGGAGCAACTGGGCTTCTATAATGTTAGCAGTACATATCACCTTCATCTGAACTCTGGAAGGAGGCAATTCTGGGTACATTGCAGGTGCTGAAAAAGGTCACTCTTGGATAACTTCAAAGACTGAATCAATGCTAATATCCTTATCTCTAACCATACCCTGACTTACGAATAGGATCCCTTCACATCATGGTGTTAGAAACCCAAAACATTTGGAGAAATTAAAAAAGGAGAAGCAATATTAATTTCGTGATTTTGTATGTCCAAGTAGGATTGGGGGGTTAATATGGTACAATATCTATACATTAAAGAAAGCAGTACTAACCAATGTGACCACGGTAACTGCAAGGATATTTGAAGGTATATTCAGGCAAAGACATCCTAGATAAGGTATATTTTATAAAGAAAAGAGTAACAAAAAAGGAATGTAATAAGCAAGAAGTTTAATGAAATGAAAGGGTAACAAATAGAAACTGAAGTGATACACAAAATGAAAATTGAAGGTGTGGTGCAGAGACTCTGATACAGGCAACATCCTAACATGTTAAGGCAGTAACTCCTTTGAAAACTGTACAACAGAAAAAAACAGGACACTTTCAGAAAAAGTTACACCACAAAGTAAATTTTTAGAGCCTTTTGTAGGATCCTTGGTTGCAATTCCTTGTAGAATTGTTCAGCAGGAGGCACAGAAGAAAGAGGATCTTCTCAAGAAGAGCTACTTGATTGCAATAGAAATATTAAAAAAAATTATATATTAGAATGACACTATGGAATCACTGAACAGAGAACTATAAAGTGAATAAAGCAAGATGTATCACTTTTAGAAGAATACAGAATATGGAAATGATTATCTAAACAAATCATGTGTCATCTAATATCATTTCCAGCAATAAACTAAATATATCAGTGCACATTTCATAGAGAATTGAGAAAGAATACAACAGTAGCAGCAGCATCACAAAAAAAGAAATCAATGCATTTTAAAAAAGAATTTATGAAGATCCTGTTGAATGTAACAAAGATACTGAATGGATAGAAGAGGTAAAACTTGGCTTCTGACAGTATATATGTAATGCACCAGAGTTGATGCAGATAGTCTGCAGTCATTTAAAAAATCAGTTGTGGCAGTAGAACAGAAATGTAATAAAGGAAAATAATACTGAACAAAGAATTGTCTATTACTAAACAGAGCCATAGTAGAGAGTTGCAAAAAGGTAGAACTTTAAGTATGGCATGGATAGATCGTACAAAAAGACATTAGGTCTTGATAAATATGTGAAAACATTTATAGCAGGAAAGCTCAAACATCAGGAAAATAACCTGAGAGAAGAGTGGGATATATAAGCACTTAAGGGGAGTATATAAATGTATGTGAATAGATCGAGTCAACAGCACAGCTAGAGAAAATAGGAACAAAGCTTGCTAAGGATTATTTTTTATCTTCTTTAAAATTAATATTGAAAACTGTTTGTACATCTAAGAATAAAGTTCAATATATAAATCATCATGCTGCTCCTGTTCTAATTTACACATTTAGCATAACTGACTGGCCCAAAAAAACTGAGGTTAGGAAAAGAAGAAAACTGCTCCATGGTCATGGAATGATACATATGAACTATTGCATTGCATGATTATATATCACTCAGCTTGAAGGAGGTATGGGCCTGAAGAAAAACTAATTTCATAAGCTTTAATCACACTATCCCTCTCTCCTTTCCACTTCTCTTTTGTTGTCATAGAATTATGGAAGGTTGGTCCACTTTAATTTAAATATTTTACATCATACTTTGCTTGTTTACTATAATGTGTTTGTGTCGGTCACTCCATATATGGAGGACCAGCCTTTGGTCAACTGGTACCCTAGACAAAAGGTCTCCACAGCACCCCCTCCAACACCACCCTGTGCCTCCATCCTGGTCTACCTACATCATCCAGATTACTGGAAAAGTGCACCTGCTAGAGCAGTGCCCTGAGCACCCGTCTAGTTGGCCTATGCTTAATGCTGGCTCTATATATATATATATATATATATATATATATATATATATATATATATATGTGTGTGTGTTTGTTTTGTTTTCTATGCAACTAATCTCAACAACTTTATTATTACTTACATCTGCTGTTTTGTGTGAAATGGTTTGTATTTTACTTGGGCTGACCATGAAATTGGTTAATACTGATTAGTGCAGTACCCCAGTAAATAAAATACACACAGCCTTCTGAATTGTCTACATTATTGTATATATGGGGAAATTAAACAATAAAGAATACAAACCGAGATTAAATTAGCATGCAGAAAAAAATTGATGGAACTGAATTCATCCTCAAACCATGATGAGCATTCACCTTGTTTGTGTTTTGTTTTTTTTTGTGTGTTGTGTTTTGTTTATAAAATCTTTCAAGATGATACTGATATATACATTATTTGCATTAAATTTCATGGAAGAAACATCAGAAATAAAAAGGAAGACTGAGTGTATAGGTCCCAGGATAAGAAAGTGCCCAGTCCTGGCATAGGGACTAGGGCCAGAATTTTGGGGAAAAAAAGACCGTGTAAAATCCTCTGACGATAGAAACTTTGGATAAGTAGTATTAGGCCATGCTATAAATAGTCCCCTCCCCCACTGCAGATGAAACCCGAACTCCACAACAAAGATTGTCCAAGGATTTTTGTTAGTTTCTGTATTTGTTAACCAGAGCAGAATGCTGATCTGTATGGACCCTTGTGTTGTGGTTTATCCCAGGGTTTTAAATAAAAACAGACTTTGTATACAGTCACAGCAGGTCTTTAAAGTAGGAGCTTGTGTAACAACAAGATGCACAAATACAGTAATAGAGATGATAAAATGGATATTTGAAGATAAAAAGCAGATTAGGTACTCCTGCATTTATGCAACAAATCCACATTTTCACTTAGATGTTCTGTAGTAGGAGTATGAAAGAAACAATATTTTTGCTCTAGAAAAACTTGTAAATTTTGTAGATAAAAATTTAAGATCATTGATAGAACAGATCAAAACAACACCTAGATAAAGAAATATTTGATTATCTGGGGGGAAAGTGACTAAGGTAGTACTATAAAAAAAAAAGAATGAATGGAGAATATGAAAATCCAAATTGAAGAAATGTTGAATCAGCAGAGAAAGAGTGGCCTGCCATGGAGCAGTAGTTATGCAAAAATACATATAGGATTGTTTTGTTAAAATTCCAGCTCATCACAGGATGCCAACATTTGTTTTGTGGGATATATGCACAGTGCAGAGTAGGATGTTGTCTTTTACCCACTGTATTTCAGTTGTAGAGTTGATATATGTAATTAACAGTGGGGTGGGAGGGTGCAAAGGAGCTTGCCCCCTGCATAAAACATTTCTTTTTATTTTTTAATATTTTTTAGCATTTGAATTTTGACCATTAGTGAATAATATGAGTGCTAAAATTAAGACTCCCTAATGTTGACATCTGTTTTGTCAACAGACTTTGTTCAACAAACCAGATGATTGACAGGTGTGTGAGACTGGTCCCTGGGTTTTGGAATATGATATTTCCCCAAGGTATGTTCGATCTCTGGGTTGGATAAATAATTAACAGTGGTGTGAGGGTTGTGAGGATACAGGGGGTTGTTGCCCCTGCAAAAAGCATGTTTTACAATTTGCATTCTCTATGCTTTTTCACTAGTGTGCGCAGAAACGTGTATATAAGCCTTATCAACCAATACAACCACTCCAACTTCAGATATATGTAGATATATCTGCAAACCTGCACACACAGATACAGATATAAGGAAAGGCATCCAGATGTGATGTATTTTTACAAAGCAGAAAATAGTGCAAAAATTGAATTACTAATTGAGAAACAGTCTGTTGATGTAGAAAGGCAAGAAATAGAAACTGAGGTGAATTGAGTGGTAAAAGGTTCATTGTGGAGATTCTAATACAGACTACTTTCCAGCACAATAAGTTGGTATATCCTATATACTAATGGTACTATTACCAATTATATAATGCAAATTTATTTTTCTGAAGTTTCATCATGAGAAGTTGGTTGAAAGTGCAGTTAGGAGTATGTAAAAGGGAAAAGTGTTGAAAACAGTAAAAAGTATATTCTTGGCATTTATGAGACTGATCTAATAGAAGATCTTATTGATCTAATAGAAATGGATAACTTCATTAAGAAAGATAAAAGGAAGAGAGTACAGAAGGCATATAAAACAGACTTTCAGAAGACTGGTCCTTGGGAACATTAAGAGAGATTCATATGATGTAACAGAAATAAAATGCCACAAAATTGTACAACTAAACAAATAACAGATAATGTGTTTCACCAGGAAAATGTGGAATAACAATGGAAGAGAACATGTAGGATGCCATCTTGGAAACATCAAGTACATAGAACAATAAAGCAGTTATTACATGAAGTTGTCTTTATTAGGAAGAAGATAGAAAATGGAATAGATAATCAAACACTCTTAAAACTTTTCTAAGAATGTCACAAAAGGAACATCCATCATTAAAACAGATGAAGATTTATATTATGCCATGTCTAAAAATACACTAAAAGTACTAAAGAAGCAGTTAATTGACAACCTAAAAAGTTTTATAGGTAACTGGGGATAACGCAACAAAAGTAACAGTAACACCACCCAAATGGGAAATTCTAAAAACCCTCTATGAACATCCTGTTGAACACAGCAATGATACTTAATGGATAAAAGAGGTAAAAGAATTTATAAAAATGCCATCAAATCATGCAAAACAAAACAAAGGACCATCCAGTGATTATAGGTAAACTTATAAAAGGGTACTAATTGGAAATTCCCACAGATGCCGTATCAAACTTCTGGCTAAAGGAATTAACATATTTGAACAGTGATTTAGACCTGAGCAAGTATTATGTCTGTATGCATCCTTAACTGACAATAGTGTGGTTAACAGGACAAAGTATACTCCTGCTTAAAAGGGAAACTATCAGCCAACCTAAAATGCTATTAACTGGTGATTTGCCTCCCAACAACATAGGCATTTTATGCTGGAATTGAAACATAGATTACAGTCATTTAGATAAAAATTCAATTTTGTCAGATAATATGGGTAACAGGACATTATATTGAACCTAGAATCATCATTTACTGAGCAAAGCCATGACAAGAGTGTTATAAAATGGGGCAAATCCTAGGTATGGCATGAAAAAAAGTACAAAATAAAAGGACCGTGTTCATACTCATGGATGAGAGCATAGTTACATTATATAAAAATGCAAACTGCATTGCTCAAGTATAAAGTAGTTACTATGAAGCACTGTTAAAACCATTTTTCATTTGAACCACAAGAAGCTAGAGGTATAAATTCAGTAAGGAGCATTCCCAGTGTGATTGTTTGTTGCCACTTTTGTTTTGCATTGCTGTTAACGCATTAAGCTGTTTGTTTAACAGATTTGGTTATAGCTACAGTCTGAGATCCAGAAAATGATCTTGACAAATGACCAGTCACCTCCTGAAGTATATAACATGTAGAAATATAGGCATCTTTTGTCTGTTAACCAGGTAAGCCTACTAGGTAGTGTCTTTATTCCTGGGTGACCTAGTAGCACTGACTGGTTATCTGAATGCCTGTGTTGAAGCAAAATTCAAGGAAGCAGAACCATGTCTACAAGATAAGGCTTTCCTAGTAGGTTGTAGCCTTAAACCTTGTCCTAAATATCTATCACTCTATTATAATGCACCTGTCCAGTAACTTAAAAGGCAACAGAAATGCTCAACATCAACACAGGCATCCTGCAGGAGCAATGAAAATCAAAATGAAAAGAACACATTGGAGTTTTATGCAAAGAGTAAAGGTGATGGCAAACATTACATTTATGCATTTTATATTGATTGATATTTCCTCATTATCAACATTCTTCAGGCAGCATATAAACATCTATTTCTGGTCTGTAAAACATTATAAGAAATGATTCTCTCCACTTTAAAGGTCTTAAAAATGCTAACACTGGAATATAAAGAGGCCTTGTTGCACACACTTCAAAAGTCAAACTGTAAAAATATAAAAAGGTTGGTGTAAGAAGAGTGTACTAAGTACATGAAACAGATCACCTTACAAAGCTAAAGTTAACCCAGAACTGAATCACTTTAAGGTTAAGCTGCATGCTTTTATGAACAGTAAACTATGCCCAAACTTACATATATGCATAAGATAATATGGATGGATTAGAAGCCCCTGATCATTTTCATGTCTTATTAAAGAGCAAAATATGGTAGCGTGTAAAATGTGAAAAATGTGCACAGCTTATGCTTAGAAGACTGTAAGCCGAAGGAACAGGTGTTAGTTGTGGGAATGTAAGTGCAGATTCATAAGGCACTCAGGGTAATGTTAGATATTCAGTATCCTATGTTCTTCATCTTTGGGCATTATGCCAATACCTATGGGCATCTCCTTCAGATGTCTTGTAGCCATGATAGCATAGGATCATTGCTGCATTTTTGTCTGTAATACCTTGGATGGTCACTAGCTGGAACTGCTGCATAAACTGTGGCAGGGCTAAGGTCCAGTTCACTTTTCACAGCTGAGTTTAATACTAGAACTACTTTATCAGAGAAGGAATACAGATATAATTCAGTTTCAGCACTCTTGTAGATCATACCCTCAATAGTTATTGGTAAAAGACACTATTGTACAAGTGCAGTCAGCAAACCAAAAGCAGTGTATTTGTGTGACTGTGTAAGCATTTATCCTAAGTCTTGGTAAAAGTTACCATTTTGGGGGTGTAGGTATGGTGAAAGGTAAAGGCAACATTCAAGATTACATTACTTTGTATACAATCTGAGAAGCATAACCCTCATTCACCCACTGAATTAGTAGTCAGACACTTACTATGTCTGCCTTCATCATGGGGACCCTCCCACATGCACACATTTTCTATTCATTCATTTCTACTAACCCAAGCTGAAGACAGCCATAATGATGAAGGGGAAAATTCAAAGCAGAAAGTAAGTGATGTCATTAAAACCACAAAAAGTGGTTAATTACAATGAGTGCTTCAGAAAGTTGTAATGCAAGGAAAATTGTGTTGAGTATTTACTGTTTGGGTATTTTTCACATGCCTGTAATATAATATAGTTACTATTTTCCTGCTCTGTGTTCTTCATCTTTTGCTAGAACACAATAAATGAATTTATGGGTTATGGAGGTAGGTGCACCTGTCAAGGTGTTATGAATTACTGCATTTACAAAGCCCCTGCCTTGATATGGACTTGGCATTCATCTTCTAATCCTTGGTAAAGGTATACAGTGCTTGCTGGTATTCACCTGAAGATAAGTTTGCAGCTCCACAGCAATCTCCCACAGAGACCATAAAAAAGAAGCAATGGAGGCAGCCATGCTCTGTATAGAATGGGTTTTATCTGACCTTGTAATGGTCTGCAATCTGTGTGATAGCAGGACAGATGATTTTTTTTGTGTGTCTCAATTGCCCATTTTTGCATGGACTAGAAGAATCACTCTGCTTGCTTTGTTTCTGTGCTGATCTTTGTTCTATTAGGGCAAACCCAAAATTGCATGAACCTTATTATTGTATGTTATTATGGAGAACAGTTATAATTCTCTGTGTGGTGTGGTAGGAGGTTCACCTGTAAGTCAGTTAATGTTTGTTGCTCAATTACAGGATGTGACTGTTTTTATACGAGTCATACTAATCGAAGATCAAGGATGTTCAAAAACAGACTTTGTGCATATTTATGTTATTAGGACAATGTTTTGTATAAACATTTGTCTAGCTTAGAAAATGTGTTTTTGTTCTTGATAATGTTTACATGGATATTAGGAGGGGTGATATAGAAAATGAATTAGATTTGAAAGAAATTAAATTGCAAGTTTATTATACAATGACTGCTGTTTGCTATTCAAAAATGTGTATGCTGATTGGACAGCAAAACTAGCATGCCCAGTGTAAATCGAGCATATACCAATAGAAAAAAGTCTGGTCGCTGAAGTAGAATTGAGCGGCCCGACTTTTTTTTTCTATTAGTATATGGTACAGAGGCATTAGTCTGAAGGAAAGAAAGACTAAAACTGGGAATGGCTGTCATTATTTAGTGACTTCATTCCTCATAAAATTTATGGTTTTCTGACAAAACAGTAAGGAATGAAGTCACTATGTAATGACATGCATTTCATTTTCAGAATTTCTTTTTTTTTTTCTTCAGGCAATGCACAATTATTCTCACAGCTTTCTAAGTTTATAAGAGCAACATTTACGATCAGTCCCCTCCTTTATTTATGACTTTGTCCACATTCCTTAAGTTTATAGGTCAAGAGGTACATACAATGGCAGAGAAAATGCAAGAAAGATCAGGTACATTCTGCAAAACTAAAGAAACATGCCTGAGTTTCCTTGTATTTTCCCTTTCTCTCATACCTCTAAACTGTCTGGAGGTTACAGTTTTTTTTCTTTTTCAAAAAAAAAAAAAAAAGAGCAATGGAGAGCTTCCTTTCCAAAACCACTGATGTATTGTTTAAGCATCGGAATGCAAGTCCCATACACATAGACAATACATCAACAAAGCAGAAGAATACCGAAACTGCATGATGAACACAACAGCGCCATTATACAGAGACATTATTTAGGAAAGTTAAGTAATTTCTTTCTTAAATAATGTCACCATATAATAGAAATAGCTGACTCTTGTGTAGTGGTATTTTGAAGATTTACCCATGGTTGCCTTTATTTAATCACTAGGGCTTTATCCTCATGATTAAACCACACCAACCATGGGTAAATATTCAATATACCACACACACTCATCGGTTATTGCTATAATATTTAATGCATCAAATTTACCAGGACTAAATTAAGACTTGAATTTTAAATGTCTACTAAAAGCTATCCATTTAGACTAAAGCTTTAAAATATAAATAAGTCTTTTTGCTATTTTTATTTGTTGACTGTTTACATTTTAAGTTCTAGGCAGATTATACACAGTGAGATCAGTAACTCGGTGAAATGTAGGGGAAGAAGTAGGAGTAAGCGGCAAGTGATACTTTCATACTCATCTGAATAAGAACTTCTGTCGCTTGACTAACTTCTTCAGATAAATGCAGGAAACAAAAAGGAGAACTAACCACATAGGAATAAAAGCAGCTGCAGACAACGGATTAAAACCAAAATCCAAACTATTTATTAGATCCAACAGGAATACAAGAGTAAGCGCTTTCGCGTAGTGAAACCTACGCTTCATCAGACAATTAAGCTTAAAAAACTAAGTCCTTTTATACCAAATCAGAGCGGGAAAACTACCTAATTAATTGAACAATTGATTCATGCTGTCACTATACAGACGCTGAGTTAATCTAACATTCATAATGGAAACTGCATACAAAAAAGTGTTAAAAAACTACAAGTATATATGAATATATAAAGAAGAAATAAAAATATAAATAATTAATACAAAGAAAAATATCTGTGAACCCAAAAACACACTCATCCAAGCCAATGATATTATCTATATCATAGCAACACTATAAAGCATGTAAATACAAATTTTATGAAGTAGCAAGTGCCACCCCTATCAAAACAAAATTAAACATTATTTAATTCAAGTATTGGTCTTATCGATACAAAGTTATTAAGACCTGGGGATAGATGTGACCCAAGTTTAAGGATCCATTTCAACTCAGCCACAGCTAATTCATTAGAGATCTTTCACCCACATTTTCAAGTCCTACCACTTGTAGTACTCTGAAACAAAAACTGTGTGAGGGATATTCCATTACATGTCGGGCCAGGGCATTAGTTTCTTTTTTTCACGAATATCGTAAGGTGATTGTAAATTCTATCTTGCAGACTCCTAGTGGTCAATCCCACATAGAAGGCCTGACATTGTTTACAAGTGGCAAGATAAATCAAATTCTGAGTATCACAAGTGGCATAAAATTTAGAAAACACTCAAAATTAGTCATGGGTTCTATATGTGCCTGTGATATAAATACATCTACTACAATGATTACAAGGAAACGTGCCCTGAGCCACTGGCATAGGACAAACAGGGGATGGAACAATACTACGATCATTGCATAGAATCCTTTTAAGGGCTAATGGCTCAGGGCACGTTTCCTTGTAATCGTTGTAGTAGATGTATTTATATCACGAACACACAGGCATATAGGAACCCCATGACTAATTTTGAGTTTTTTCCTAAATTTTATGCCACTTGTGATACTCGGAATTTGATTTATCTTGCCACTTGTAAACAATGTCAGGCCTTCTATGTGGGATTGACCACTAGGAGGCTGCAAGACAGAATTTACAATCACCTTTACGATATTCGTAAAGGTAAAGAAACTAATGCCCTGGCCCGACATGTAATGGAATATCCCTCACACAGTTTTTGTTTTAGAGTACTACAAGTGGTAGGACAGAGAGTGCGGGGTGGAGATCTGGCTAGAGTACTACAAGTGGTAGGACAGAGAGTGCGGGGTGGAGATCTGGCTAATGAATTAGCTGTGGCTGAGTTGAAATGGATCCTTAAACTTGGGTCACATCTATCCCCAGGTCTTAATAACTTTGTATCGATAAGACCAATACTTGAATTAAATAATGTTTAATTTTGTTTTGATAGGGGTGGCACTTGCTACTTCATAAAATTTGTATTTACATGCGTTATAGTGTTGCTATGATATAGATAATATCATTGGCTTGGATGAGTGTGTTTTTGGGTTCACAGATATTTTTCTTTGTATTAATTATTTATATTTTTATTTCTTCTTTATATATTCATATATACTTGTAGTTTTTTTAACACTTTTTTGTATGCAGTTTCCATTATGAATGTTAGATTAACTCAGCGTCTGTATAGTGACAGCAAGTGATAGCATGAATCAATTGTTCAATTAATTAGGTAGTTTTCCTGCTCTGATTTGGTATAAAAGGACTTAGCTTTTTATGCTTAATTGTCTGATGAAGCGTAGGTTTCACTATGCGAAAGCGCTTACTCTTGTATTCCTGTTGGATCTAATAAATCGTTTGGATTTTGGTTTTAATCCATTGTCTGCAGCTGCTTTTATTCCTATGTGGTTAGTTCTCCTTTTTGTTTCCTGCATTTGCTTCCTGGTTCTTGAAAGGAGTGCTATTTAGCAGAGAGGTTTCTTCACTTCGTAACTACATCTTCAGATAAATGCAGACGTGGTGTGTGGCACTGTTTATAAACGCACTTGTTAACTCATAAGCAGCCAAAATGCTGTATGAGTTAATGCTACAAGTTGCTTCACAGCCATTTTAAATTGAGTGAAGTCCCAAATAAAAGAGCCAAGGCTTACATCTGTAGGTTGTGCCAAAGATTTTGGGTAATAAAAATTACTTTTAAACCCCACAAAGTATTACTTACAAGGCTTCTCAAATTAAGTTACTTTGTAATCACAACAACTATTACTAATGGACATTGTCAACTGACATTCTTCTTGCAAAATCACCATCTTTCGAATGGCACGTGTCAACATTCAGATCCTCCAAACTTCATGCACTGAGGTTTTGGTCAGTTTTCTTAATTTGGCGTACTTGCTGCAAAATGATCGCTGTGAAATGGAATTGCAGAGACGTTTTTACCATTATTCTTCCACAATGACTGACTTCATTTCCTTGCTAAGATCAACAGTAACACATGCAAGTGCATGACTGAAATGGTGCTTTTGTATATGTAATAAAAAACACATGGAGATATATATATATATATATATATACACACACACACACATACATACACTCAAAATGACTTAGGCAGTTAGCACAGAGGGGTAAGGGCTATGAGCTGTAAAGTTCTTGATGTCCTTCATCTTGTAGTCCAGGCTTTGATGTCATTTAATCAGACAGAGCTTCAGGGCTAAGTCTGAAAATGTTCCTGATACAGTAGGATACCTTGGTTAGCAAACACAAATTACACACACATATATAGATGGATATGGGTCTACTTGAGTAGACTAAATTTTCAGTTACCCAAATTTTATTTTACCAAGACGACAACACCAAACTGTCAATAAATCAAAACTACACTCTACCGAAAATTTTCACTGGGAAATTAGTAAGTGCTGTATTATACAGCTTCTAGGAATCGAGCTGTACACCACTGTCTACAGATCCAGGTTGCCAAGTAAACAGGAGTGTGTGACTAGGGATTGAGCTGCACACCACGTCATACTTACCCAGGATGTGTGGTACCCGGGAGTGTGTGCACCTCTGTGTTGTATTATACAGCTTCTAAGGCTTGAGCTGCCAACCACATCATGCTGTCTGGATCTTGGGCTAATGAAACTTAGGTGCCATGATGTCCTTCAAGGATGCATCTGCAGTCCTAACAAATGGGTTGTCCTGCCTCAGGCAGCCCTTCGGTCGGCCGGATTCCAAAGTCTGGGTCTGGCCTCGGCTGATGTCGCACTTCACCCGACGTCACTGCTGCTGTCAATTGGGTATAAAGGCATCAGCCGACGCCATTTTCCCCAGTCTTTCTTACCGCGCGGTGCCCGAAGCAGAAGCTGTTCGCAAGTGCCGGTCGGTCAGATCCAGAGATTTCTACTACAAAAGACTTCTAAAAAGCTAAGTACCCCGTTGGGGACTCTTTCTTGCCTCAGCCGATGTCAGAAAAAGTAAATAATTGTTTAACTTGTGGGAAACAAATACCTCATAAGGATTTCCACTCTTACTGCCTTCCTTGCTTAGGCCCAGACCACGACGTAGCAGCTTATCTAGCCTGTGCTTCCTTCAACCGACGAACACTTAGACGTCGGTCGGAGTTTGCAGAGGAGTTTTTTGGCCCCACTTTTGCTTACAAAATGCCGTCAGAGACTCCGACTTCACATTTAGCTAAAAAGCGTAAGGAAAAGGACCGACACTCGCGGTCCGCGGTTTCGGCTGAAACCACGGTTAAGCCAACCGCGAGTGTCTCGGTTTCGGCTGAAACAGAGTCCTCGGTTCTTCCTTCGGCCGAAAGCATTCCTCCTGCAGCCGAGGCCTCACACAGCACGGCTGAATCTGCTACTGAAATTACTCCTGCTGTAGCAGGCACCCAGGATTTATCAGATACTATTCCTTTAGACATAACTACCCCTGCATGTGGAGCTGCTAGACCCCCTGCATCCATGTCTATCAAGGCTTTCTCTAGGGCTAAAGCAGCTAAATCTCCTAAGGCCTTGCCTTCTAAAACCCCTCACACAGGCCTAGCTCTAGTTCCCAAATGCTTAGCCTGGCAGAGGATCTCATTTCTTTGATCAGGGGATCCCAACCTCACCCTGACAGGGACTCTCATCCCCCTCCAGAGAAGAGGCCTAGAGCAGAGCTCCCTGAACCAGTTTCTACAGATTATTCTTCTGATGATTCAGACAACTCAAATCCTCCAGAAGGCCCTTATTCTCCCTATGAGGATTCTGGCCTTGAAGACTCCATTCCTTCTGCCTCTCCTCCTGAGGAATTTTCTTTTGGGGAAACCTTGCATGCTATGAGGGAACAATTTCAATGGCAGGGCCAGGATTTTTCAGATTCTAGGAAACGGCTCAGGACCTTTTTGCATTTACCAAAGCATAGGCCTTTAGCCATTCCTCCAGTACTAACAGTTGTGGATGATGCATTCAATGATGCTTGTACTGCCCCTGACTCTCTTCCTCCGGCCCCTGCTAAGCCCGACAGATACTACAGGGTCCCGGACACACATTATCACCTGTATAAGGCTCCTATTGCAGATCCAGAAACTATTTCTCAAGGCTGCAAAGCTGTAGCAACTGCCAAAAAACCCCTCCCCTCTGAAAGAGAATCTAGAGCATTAGAGAGATGGGGTAAAAAAGTTTATACTTCTGCTACTCTTTCAGCTAGGGCTTTAAACTGTCAATTCCACATGATTCAGTATCAGGAATTTTTGTTAGATCAGTTAAATAAAAAACTATCCTCTCCTGAACCTATAGACCGTAAGTCCCTTCAGGATTTGGTACATAACACTCAGCAGGTCAGTAATCATTCCTTGAAATGCGGCTATGATGCACTGGAGGCTTCCTTTAGATCAGCTATGACTGGTACAGTGATCAGAAGACATGCATGGTTAAAAGAACAATCCTTACCAGACCATGTAAAGTCAAAGCTCCTAGATGCTCCCATGGAGAAACTCAGTTTGTTTGGCTCCCCTGCACAGC
The DNA here is from genome assembly GCF_019279795.1 of Protopterus annectens. Lineage (NCBI taxonomy): Eukaryota > Metazoa > Chordata > Ceratodontiformes > Protopteridae > Protopterus > Protopterus annectens. The sequence goes on from NC_056744.1 coordinate 1,705,400,819, forward strand.
AAGTGTTAAAGAAGGTGGAGGAAAAAGCAAAATCTGTTCAAACAGTCAAGGACTTCTTACAGGTCCAGCCTCCTCGGTTTAGTAGAAATTGGCCTTCGAAGAATTGGTCCTTTCCAGACACCAGAGCACAGAGAGGCAGAAATAGGCGCTCAAGAGGCAGAGGTCAATCCAGAGGTGCCTACAGGGGACGTCAGTGGCAGCCTAACAACCAGAGAAGTACTCCCGCAGATCCAGCTACTACCACTTCCACAGGACAGTCACAGTGACTTGGCTCTGATACCGCCTACCAGGGAACAACTGGAAGCACCCTTAGGCGGAAAGCTAGCCTTATTTTCAGTAAACTGGCGAACAAATGGATTTTACAGACAATAGACAAAGGTTACAGGTTTCACTTCCATACTCTACCAAGGAAGAGAGGAATGCCAAACCTACCACCAAACCAAAAGACAAACGCTCTAGGACAAATCAACCACTTACTAAGGATGAGAGCTATAGAAAAGGTACCGGCTATGGAACAAGGACAAGGATTCTATTCCAGACTTTTCCTGGTGCCAAGAAAAGAAAACCAATGGAGGCCTATTCTCGACCTGTCCGCTCTCAACACATATCTCATTGTTCCAAAATTCAAAATGCTGACCCTACAGCACCTTCTTCCCATGCTGGGCAAGGAGGCTTGGCTGGTGACTCTAGATCTCAAGGAGGCATACCTGCACGTCCCTATCTCGACCAGATTGCAGAAGATACCTCAGATTTCTTGCAGGATCAGAGCATTATCAATTCTCAGCATTGCCCTTTGGCTTATCTACTGCACCCAGAGTATTCACGAAATGCCTGGCATCAGTAATTGCTCATTGCAGGCTTCAGAATTCAAATTTATCCATACCTGGGCGACTGCCTGCTACAAGCGGACAACAAGATCAAATTAACAAAAGATTTGGAAAAAGGTTATTCACCTATTGCAGGCCTTGGGATACACAGTCAACATAAAAAGTCAAGGCTGGTACCATCCCAAAGGATTACATTCTTGGGTGCAGAACTGGACACATCAAATCAAATGGCATTTCTCACAGCAGAAAAGCAAAAACCCCCCCCGGGAAAAAAAGCAAAAAACCCCAACCCTTTTCCACCCCTTTTTCTTCATTGGGGCAATTTAAAAACCCCAAAAAGCATTTTTGTCTGTAATACCTTGGATGGTCACTAGCTGGAACTGCTGCATAAACTGTGGCAGGACTAAGGTCCAGTTCACTTTTCACAGCTGAGTTTAATACTAGAACTACTTTATCAGAGAAGAAATACAGATATAATTCAGTTTCAGCACTCTTGTAGATCATACCCTCAATAGTTATTGGTAAAAGACACTATTGTACAAGTGCAGTCAGCAAACCAAAAGCAGTGTATTTCTGTGACTGTGTAAGCATTTATCCTAAGTCTTGGTAAAAGTTACCATTTTGGGGGTGTAAGTATGGTGAAAGGTAAAGGCAACATTCAAGATTACATTACTTTGTATACAATCTGAGAAGCATAACCCTCATTCACCCACTGAATTAGTAGTCAGACACTTACTATGTCTGCCTTCATCATGGGGACCCTCCCACATGCACACATTTTCTTTTCATTCATTTCTACTAACTCAAGCTGAAGACAGCCATAATGATGAAGGGGAAAATTCAAAGCAGAAAGTAAGTGATGTCATTAAAACCACAAAAAGTGGTTAATTACAATGAGTGCTTCAGAAAGTTGTAATGCAAGGAAAATTGTGTTGAGTATTTACTGTTTGGGTATATTTCACATGCCTGTAATATAATATAGTTACAATTTTCCTGCTCTGTGTTCTTCATCTTTTGCTAGAACACAATAAATGAATTTATGGGTTATGGAGGTAGGTGCACCTGTCAAGGTGTTATGAATTACTGCATTTACAAAGCCCCTGCCTTGATATGGACTTGGCATTCATCTTCTAATCCTTTGTAAAGGTATACAGTGCTTGCTGGTATTCACCTGAAGATAAGTTTGCAGCTCCACAGCAATCTCCCACAGAGACCATAAAAAAGAAGCAATGGAGGCAGCCATGCTCTGTATAGAATGGGTTTTATCTGACCTTGTAATGGTCTGCAATCTGTGTGATAGCAGGACAGATGATTTTTTTTTGTGTGTCTCAATTGCCCATTTTTGCATGGACTAGAAGAATCACTCTGCTTGCTTTGTTTCTGCGCGGATCTTTTTTCTATTAGGGCAAACCCAAAATTGCATGAACCTTATTATTGTATGTTATTATGGAGAACAGTTATAATTCTCTGTGTGGTGTGGTAGGAGGTTCACCTGTAAGTCAGTTAATGTTTGTTGCTCAATTACAGGATGTGACTGTTTTTATACGAGTCATACTAATCGAAGATCAAGGATGTTCAAAAACAGACTTTGTGCATATTTATGTTATTAGGACAATGTTTTGTGTAAACATTTGTCTAGCTTAGAAAATTTGTTTTTGTTCTTGATAATGTTCACATGGATATTAGGAGGGGTGGTATAGAAAATGAATTAGATTTGAAAGAAATTAAATTGCAAGTTTATTATACAATGACTGCTGTTTGCTATTCAAAAATGTGTATGCTGATTGGACAGCAAAACTAGCATGCCCAGTGTAAATCGAGCATATACCAATAGAAAAAAGTCTGGTCGCTGAAGTAGAATTGAGCGGCCCGACTTTTTTTTTCTATTAGTATATGGTACAGAGGCATTAGTCTGAAGGAAAGAAAGACTAAAACTGGGAATGGCTGTCATTATTTAGTGACTTCATTTCTCATAAAATGTATGGTTTTCTGACAAAACAGTAAGGAATGAAGTCACTACGTAATGACATGCATTTCAGTTTCAGAATTTCTTTTTTTTTTCTTCAGGCAATGCACAATTATTCTCACAGCTTTCTAAGTTTATAAGAGCAACATTTACGATCAGTCCCCTCCTTTATTTATGACTTTGTCCACATTCCTTAAGTTTATAGGTCAAGAGGTACATACAATGGCAGAGAAAATGCAAGAAAGATCAGGTACATTCTGCAAAACTAAAGAAACATGCCTGAGTTTCCTTGTATTTTCCCTTTCTCTCATACCTCTAAACTGTCTGGAGGTTACAGTTTTTTTTTCTTTTTCAAAAAAAAAAAAAAAAAAAAGAGCAATGGAGAGCTTCCTTTCCAAAACCACTGATGTATTGCTTAAGCATCAGAATGCAAGTCCCATACACATAGACAATACATCAACAAAGCAGAAGAATACCGAAACTGCATGATGAACACAACAGTGCCATTATACAGAGACATTATTTAGGAAAGTTAAGTAATGTCACCATGTAATAGAAATAGCTGACTCTTGTGTAGTGGTATTTTGAAGATTTACCCATGGTTGCCTTTATTTAATCACTAGGGCTTTATCCTCATGATTAAACCACACCAACCATGGGTAAATCTTCAATATACCACACACACTCATCAGTTATTGCTATAATATTTAATGCATCAAATTTACCAGGACTAAATTAAGACTTGAATTTTAAATGTGTACCAAAAGCTATCCATTTAGACTAAATCTTTAAAATATAAATAAGTCTTTTTGCTATTTTTATTTGTTGACTGTTTACATTTTAAGATCTAGGCAGATTATACACAGTGAGATCAGTAACTCGGTGAAATGTAGGGGAAGAAGTAGGAGTAATCGGCAAGTGATACTTTCATACTCATCTGAATAAGAACTTCTGTCGCTTGAATTTAACTTATTCAGATAAATGCAGACGTGGTGTGTGGCACTGTTTATAAACGCACTTGTTAACTCATAAGCAGCCAAAATGCTGTATGAGAGTTAATGCTACAAGTTGCTTCACAGCCATTTTAAATTGAATGAAGTCCCAAATAAAAGAGCCAAGGCTTACATCTGTAGGTTGTGCCAAAGATTTTGGGTAATAAAAATTACTTTTAAACCCCACAAAGTATTACTTACAAGGCTTCTCAAATTAAGTTACTTTGTAATCACTACAACTATTACTAATGGACATTGTCAACTGACATTCTTCATGCAAAATCACCATCTTTCGAATGCCACGTGTCAACATTCAGATCCTCCAAAGTTCATGCACTGAGGTTTTGGGCAGTTTTTTTCATTTGGCGTACTTGCTGCAAAATGATCGCTGTGAAATGGAATCGCAGAGACGTTTTTACCATTATTCTTCCACAATGACTGACTTCATTTCCTTGCTAAGATCAACAATAACACGTGCAAGTGCATGACTGAAATGGTGCTTTTGTAGATGTAATAAAAAACACATGCATATATATATATTTTTCAATGGGAAATTAGTAAGTGCTGTATTATACAGCTTCTAGGGATCGAGCTGCACACCACTGCCTACAGATCCAGGTTGCCTAGTAAACAGGAGTGTGTGACTAGGGATTGAGCTGCACACCACATCATACTTACCCAGGATGTGTGGTACCCAGGAGTGTGTGCACCTCTGTGTTAGCTTCTAAGGCTTGAGCTGCCCACCACATCATACATACCCAGGATGTGTAAGTGGAGAATTACTCACAGGTGTGGGTTAGGCTAGGATGCTTTTGAGTGCTGTTCTGTCTGGATCTTGGGCTAATGAAACTTAGGTGCCATGTTTCTTATCCAGTCTTTAAAAAGACTGTAGTGAAAAGAATTTTTAAACAGACTGTGTATCCCTGGCTGTTATGCAGGCTTGAGTATTCCATTTAATGGTGCCAGTTCTGGGTGCTCTTAATGGATCTTTAGAGCTGAAATCTGGGTGTTCCTGGAGTCTTGATAAAGACTGCCCAGATGAAATACAGACCAACACCAGGCCGAATTAGATGTCTGGGGTCCTATATTCAGTGTAAAGCAAGTAAAAAAAAAACACTGATCTCAAGTCTCTTTTTCCAAAATGCTTTAATGGCAAATGAGCGCTGCTTAGATGATTAAGTTACATTCAGAGTTGACTTGGTTTTATACACAATGTAAGTGGATGTGTTCCACTTGGGACCATCCTATTGGTCTTGGATTGGTGGGTTAAACCTTTAATGACATAACCAAGGAGGTGGGCCCATCCTGGTGTGCTTTGGGGGTGGGGATAATACCAGCCTGAGTTGCTAACCAATCAGGTTCAAACAAATTATACCCACTTATACTGTATATAAAACCAAGTCAAGTCTGAATATTCCATTCCACTGGTTTCTCAGTAGTATCTCTAAAATCTGAACCCATGTGACTAGAACTTGCTCTAGAACTTCCTGGAAAGCAGTAGGAAGCCTTAAACTGATATAAGCACTCAACTCTCCTTGTTAATAAGGAGAAATTAATCATAGGCACTAAACAGCCTATAACTGCAAAGTACCTTGCAAAGGTAAGAGAAAACAGCTCTTGTACATTACAAAAAAGCATTTAAACAGGCATGTCCAAGGGTCAGCTTCCGGTGATTTCTCCTGTCTACCTGGTCAATCTGAGCATACTGGGGCAATGCAGCAACTGCCTCCTGTACACAGACAACCCCCTCCTCCTACCACCCAACACTACAACCTGTGAGAGATGCACTTACTTAGCCAAACTGGAAGCTTACTTAGCCAAACTGGAAGCAAAGCTCTCTCCATCCATGATTGTGATAGACAGTCAACAGGAGAAGGTTAACACCTGCACTACACCTCAAGCAACACATAGCCCTTCAAAACCCACACCATCAACACCCTCACATAGCAACACTAAACCCACATATGTAGAGGCCCTTAACATTAACCTGCCCAAGCAACAAGGACCTCCAAAGCTAAAATGCAAACAAACACCAGTCAGAACCAAAGTGACACATAGCTCACAACATCAGTGTGCCACCCAACAACAGCCCCTAAGGCAAGACAACATGCCCAACACTTTAGTCATAGGTGACTCTATAGTCAGGCACACCGATATCCCACTCACCAGGCTGAGCAAGGAGAAAATTACAGTCAGCTGCCTGTCGGGTGCCAGTATCCACCACATAATGCATGCACTCAAGTCATTCCACAACAAGTACAAATACGACTCTGTCATTGTCCATGTTGGAGTGAATGACTTGAGACGTACCTCCCTGGACTACATGAAAAGAGACATGGAAGAGCTCTCGGATCATGTGGCCCAGGCAGGTATGACCGTAGCCCTGAGTAGCATCCTGTCTTCGCCCAGAATGATACCACAGTATAAGGACAAAATGATTGACTTCAACAATTGGCTAAGCTTCTGGTGTCATTCAAAGGGGATCCAGTATCCGTCTGCCTGGGACGACATGATGGACAAACCACGATGCTTTGCCTGAGATGGTCTGCACTTGTCACCCCTGGGATTCAGGTTACTGGCTAAAGTTCTTGCCACCCTTATAGTGCCTATTTAGGCAAGGTTCAAAGGGCAAAACCACCACCATAACAGATACAAGCATGCAAAATCTGAAGGTAATGCTACTCAATGCTAGATGTCTAAACCTCAAAATGCACTCCTCAAAATGGAGAACATCGATATCTGTGTAGTAAATGAGACCTGGTTCAAGACTCCAGAGAGCAACCCTGCAATACCAGGCTACAATTCTTACCACACTTTTCGGCCACCAAACCAAGACCGAAACACTAAAGGTGGAGGAGTGTCCATATTCACCAAGGATATTCACACCACCAGGCTAGTTGCCTAACACAATGCATCTGAAATTCTCCAGGAGCAACTAACACTAGGGAAGACTGCATTCCAAATTGTAGCTTGCTACAGATCCCCCAACATGCCCCAAGATTTTCACTACACCTTTCTAAATGTACTGGAAAATATTAAGATACAACCAAACACCCTAATACTGGGTGATTTCAACTACCCTGCCATTAACTGGGAAAACTACTCTGGTACCAGCACCTTTTCCCAATGGTTCTTGGAATTCATAAATTCCAACGCCCTGGATCAACTAATCCATTGTCCCACCAGAGGCTCCAATATCTTAGACCTGGTCATTACCAACATGGGAGATAGATGCTTCACACCAGTGGTCACCCCCTCATTGGTCAGGTCTGACCATAAGCAAATCACCCTTGACATCCACATCCCACCCCCCAGCAAGGAAGCCTCCGTAAAAAACTTCTCCAAAGCCAACTTCATGCTACTTAAGTCAGAAGTGACAAACTTCATGGCACCCATGCAGATGGGAGCTGAAAGTTCGACTACTGAATCCTACACTAAGGCACTGTATGAGCACATCCACTCGTGCATGAATCATGCCATTGCAAATAGAACCAAGATGCTCTCCTCCAAAAAAAGGAAGCCAATCTGGTGGCCCTCTGCCATAAACAAACTATACAACATAAGGAAGAAACTGTTGCAGAATAGAGGAAACTCCCAGGGTGCAAAAAACTCCCTTACCAGCATCAGTAAGAAGCTGAGATCCCTCATAAAATCCTCCAAAGCTAGTTACAAAAATAAAATTGCCAAAGATTCCAAAGACAACCACAAGGCATTCTATAGTTATGTCAAGAATCTAAATGGCAATGCTCACATCTGCTCTGAGCTACAACAGAACGGCATTAAATATATTGATCCCAAGGATATTGCCAATATCCTGGCAGATCGATTCCATGCCAACTTCATCCCCAGTAGAAACTGCACTTTCCAAAGCTAAGAATACAGCATCCATGGGACCAGATGACATCCCGAACTGTGTACTACATGAACTACAAAATGAACTGGCACCTCACCTAAGTGTCATGTTTAATCATAGCCTCACCTCAGGCTTCATGCCCACTGAGTGGTGCACAGCTACAGTTATCCCACTCCACAAGGGGGGGGATCCACCTTGGATCCCAGGAACTACCGTCCCATCAGTCTGATGAGCCTGATCTGCAACGGCATGGAATGCATTATCATGGAACTTATAAACAAAGACAGTGGCAACCTTCAAACACTGGACCCCACCCGGTTTGGGTTCATGAAGGGCCAATCTTGTCTCCTAAACCTGATTGACTTCTTCAAATCAATCTCCAGCGCTGCGGACAAGGGTAAGGTGGTCCACACAGCCTATCTGGACTTCACCAAGGCCTTCAACACCATCCCCCACTCTGGAATCACAGATAAACTTACTAAGCTGGGCATAAATCCCTGCATCACTTGATGAGTTGCCAACTGGCTTACTGACAGAACCCAGACTGTAAAAGTAGCCAACTCCAAATCCAGCTCCAGACAAGTGACAAATGGAATACCTCAGGATTCAGTCCTGAGATCACTCTTGTTTGGCATCTACTTCTCTGAAGTACAGGCCAACACTAAGGGACTCTGGCTAACAATGTTCGCAGTTGACTGCAAACTGGGAGCCATTATTGAATCCCCAAATGATGTGGATATTCTACAAAAGGGCCTTACAGAAACAGATGCTTGGTGCCAGAGCCATGGCCTCAAGCTTAATGCCAAGAAATGTGTAGTTGTCCCCTTTTTGAAAAACCATGTACCCATGAATTACCACATAGGTGGCAGTACACTAAACACTGAAAGTGTGATGAGAGACTTGGGGACACAGGTGGACAGTGGTTTCACCTTCGATAATCACATCGCCACAACAGTCAGGAAATCCTTCTATGTGGCACACCTCATCACTAAGGGCTTTTCATCCAGAAAAAAGGAGGTCATTGTCCCACTGTACTCATCCCTCATTAGACCCATTATAGAGTACAACGCCCCATTTGGTATATGCCTCACAAGACATTTGCAACAGCTGAAAAGGCCGCAAAAATACCTCACTAAAAGAATCACAGGCCTAAAGCAGATGCCCTATGCTGACTGTATAAAAAAACTCCAGCTATACTCTGTGGCATATCGTCTACCCAGAGGCAATCTCTGCTTAACATACAAGGCCATGTCAAACCCTGCGCTGTTGGACATGCTCCACTTAAAGAAATCCCAGTCCCTCAGAACCACACACTCCAGGGATCTAAACCTTGTCATCACAATGAACAAAACATGCTGGAGAGATAGGTTCCTGACCCAAAGACTCCCCATACTCTAGAATAGACTGCCCATGCATGTCAAGCAGATCGTCTCCTTGGCCCTCTTCAAAGGGAACCTTGACAATTGGATGGGAGATAGGAAATTCACCCCAGGGATCATGTCAGTTGCCCTGCTAGATAGGGGTCCAGGGAAGTAAATATTGTGGAAGAAATATCCAGGGAATTGTTTGGCTAGGCTTATATAGGCCCTAGGGCTGGTAGCCTAGTACCAACCTATGAATATATCCAAAGGAATGTCATCCATAAGCTGTAATTCATATATTGCACTATTAACCTCACATAACCTCACTGGCTAGGCTTAAAATGGCTCGCAAGGGCAGTTAGCTTAGTACTAATCTATGAATCTATATAGTCTCACAGCGCTTATTACATGTGATTTTCTTTAAAATTTTTACATCATTTAAAAATTCTTGCACACTTTTTATATACATACCTTTGTCTAAAATAACAATTGCACACCCTTATCCGCCTGCTTAGTAACTATGTCAGAGTTTGATTGCAACTTATAGTTTCATTGTTTAGTACTAGGCTATCTGCCCTGGGGCATTTGTAAGCCTAGCCATAGTGATGTGGCTTTCGCCACCCAATGAAATGGTACAAAAATGCACAGAATAGATTTAGAATACTGTGCCTCTGTCTAGTAGTGACACAGTGAAGGTCCCCTTATATAATAGAATTAGTTTACTGTGCCCCTGTCTAGTAGTGACACAGATGTGACCCCTGGGGTAAACTTACGATCTCCCATCCACTCATCAAGATTTCTCTCGAAGAGAGTCAGTGAGGGGCTCTGCCTAACATGAACTGGGATCTTGTTCCAGAGCATGGGAAGCCTCTGGGTTATGAATCTATCCCTCCAGCATGTCCTATTCATACTTGTGCAGAGGTTTAAGTCTTTAGCTCTCGTGGTTCTGATGGATTTGGATTTTTTTGAGGTGGAGCGTGTCCATCAGTTCCTGATTGGACATGGCCTTGTACGTCAGGCAGAGATCACCTCTGAGCAGGCGGTATGTTACTGAATAGAGCTGGAGTTTCTTTAGTCTGGCAGAATAAGACATATGTTGGAGACCCTTGATCCTCTTGGTGAGGTACTTTTTGTGGTCTCTCCAGCTGTTGCAAATGCCGGGTGAGGTACATACCAAATGGGGCATTGAACTCTATCATGGGTCTGATGAGGGAGGAGTATAGGGGTACAATGACATCCTTGGATCTGGATGTGAATCCCTTCATGATAAGGTGTGCAAGGTAGAATGTTTTTCTAACCACTTTGGCAACGTGGGTGTCAAATGAGAGGTCGCTGTCGACTTGGGTCCCTAGGTCTCTGATTACTTTTTCCGTACTCAGTGGGTTGCTGTCTATGTGATAATTTGTGGGTACTTTGTTTTCCCAAAGGGGATGACTATACATTTTTTGGCATTTAGTTTAAGGCCATGCCTCCGGCACCAGTTGTCCGTTTCTGTGAGGCCTTTTTGTAGGATGTATGTGTCCGCTGGTGTATCGACTATGACGCCTAGTTTGCAGTCATCTGTGAACTTTGTCAGCCACAACCCTCCCATTTTTGCTTTAACATCTGAGAAATAAATGCTGAACAAGAGGGGTCCCAGGACAGATCCCTGTGGGACACCACTTGTGACTGGCTTTGAGTCTGACATTGCTCCAGCGATTTTAACTTTATGGGTTTTGTCCTTTAGCCAGTTTGCAACCCATCTCGTGACATAAGGGTTTACGTTTAAGCTGTTGAGCTTATCTATGATGCCTGAGTGGGGTATTGTGTTGAAGGCCTTAGCCAAGTCCAGGTAGGCTGTATGGACTGCTTTGCCCTCATCAATGGCTCTATTGACTGTTTCGAAAAAGTCATCCAGGTTCAGAAGGCAGGATCTGCCCTTTACAAAGCCAAACTGGGTGGGGTCAAGTGTCTGTAGGTCCCCAATGTCTCTGTTTATGAGTTCCATAATGATTCTTTCCATAGCTTTGCAGACCAGGCTGGTAAGCTTATGGGGTGGTAGTTCCCAGCGTCTGTAGAGGTACCCCCTTTGTGGAGTGGGACCACTGTTGCTCTACGCCAGTGTTCAGGTACATATCCTGTAGTAAGGCTAAGGTTAAATAGCATTTTTATGTGCGGGTTTAGCTCCTCTTGTGGTTCACGTAGCACGCAACCCGGGATACTATCAGGTCCCATTGATGCTGTGTTTTTAGCTTTGCTGAGGGCGGCTCTCACTTGGACATCTGAGATGACAGGGAGATTACATTCAGCTGGGATAAGTATTTCTTCTTTTGGGGGTGAGGGAGGGGAGAAATTTGCACTGAACCTGTTAGCCAGAATGTTGGCAATATCTGTGGGTTCAGTGCATTTTTTTGTTGTTGTGAACTAACTCTGAGCATATCTGAAGGTTTCCGCCCAGGTTTCTAACATAGCTGAAGAAGGCTTTGTGGTTATCTTTAGTGTCCTTATCGATTTTTCTCTCAAAGTTGGCCTTGGATGTTTTTATGAGAGAACGTAGTTTTCTGCTAGTGTTGATCAGAGATGTCTTCCCTTTATGGGATTTTGCTCTGTCGTGCAGTAGCTTCCTTCTTTTGTTATACAATTTGTTAATGGCTGAGGTCCACCAGACAGGACGCTTGCCTTTGGTGGAGAGGGACTTGGATTTATTTGGGATTGCATGATCCATGCATTCTTGGAGATGTCCATAGAAAGCATTTGTGAAGGATTCGGCATTGTGGGATGTGGTATCCACTGGCCCAGTGGGCTTAAAGCATACCATCTCAGTCTTAAGAAGATTGAAGTCTGCTTTTGAGAAGTTTTTCACTGTGGTCTTTTGTGCTGGGTGTGGAGGTGGGATATGTATATCCAGGGTGATTAGTTTGTGGTCAGATCTCACTAGTGAGGGGTATACCTCTGGTGTGGAGCATTTTGTCCCCATGTTTGTGATGATCAGGTCTAGTATTTTATCTCCCCTAGTGGGAGAGGTGACTAGTTGTTCCAGTGCATTTGAATTTATGAATTCCAGGAACCTTTGGGCTAGGGTGTTAGGGCTAGAATAATGTACCCAATCTATGTTAGGGTAGTTGAAGTCTCCCAGTATGATGGTATTTTGTGATACATTCATATCCTCCAATGTCTTCAGGAAGGCTGAGTGGGGTTCCTGAGATTGGGAGGGTGGTCTGTAACATGCTACCAGTTGTATAGCAGTTTTGCCTATGGTTAGTTGCACCTGTATGGTCTCCGATGCTTCATGTGTTGCTACTAACCTGGAGGTGTGGATGTCCTTGATGAATATGGACACTCCCCCTCCCTTTGTGGTTCGGCCCGGGTTTTGGGGCCGAAAAGCATTGAGGTATAGCCTGGTAGCGCTTGGGTGCTCTCAGGAGCTTTGAACCAGGTTTCAGTTACTGCACAGACGTCGATGTTCTCCATACTGAGGAGTGCATCGAGTGCCTGCATCTTGAGATTTAGACTTCTGGCGTTCAGCAGCATTACCCTTAGTTTTTCCATTTTGTTTTCTAAGGAGGTGGGTTTGTCTTTTGAGCCTTGCCTAAAAAGGCACTATGGGGGTGGCAAGAGCCTTAGCCAATATCCGGAAGCCCAGTGGTGACAGGTGCAAGCCGTCCCTTGCAAAGCAGCGTGGCTTGTCCAACATGTCATCCCAGGCAGACCGACATTGGATCCCCTTAGAATGACACCAGTACTTGAGCCAATTATTAAAGCTGATCATCTTGTCTTTGTATTGTGGCATCATTCTTGGTGAGGGCAAGATGCTGCTCAGGGTCAGGGTCATACCAGCCTGGGCTGCATAATCAGAGAGCTCCTCTATGTCTCTTTTCATGTAGTCCAGGGAGGTACGTCTCAGGTCATTTACGCCAGCATGGACAATGACGGAGTCATATTTGTGCTTGCTTTGGAGTGACCTGAGTGCATGTGTTATGTGGCGGATCCTAGCTCCCGATAGGCCGCTCACAGTCACCCTCTCCTTGTTCAGCCTGGTAAGCGGGACATCAGTGTGTCTGACTATAGAGTCACCTATTACTAGTGTATCAGGCATGGTGTTTGGCCTTAAGGGCTGTGATTGATTGACACACTGATTTATTGAAGTATGTGTTGCATGTGTTTTGTTTTGAGGTGGTGGATTTTTGGATGTCTGCTTAGGGACCCTCTGTTGTTTTGGTAAGTTTTTTATTAGAGCCTCCGAGTATGTCTTTGTGTTTTTATGTGTTTGGTTTGCAGTTGTGGTAGGTCTATGTGGGACTGGGTTTGTTGTGTGTGTGGTTACCATCTCCTCCTGTCTGGTCATGCCAGCCCTGAGTTGAGAGAGTTCAGCCTCCAGTTTGGCTATATAGTTGCATCTCTCACATGTATTTGTGTTTGTTGGGAGGAGGAGAGGGTTGTCTGTGTACATGAGACAATTGTAGCATTGTCTCAAGATACCCAGATTAACCAGATGAACTGGAGAGGACGCCAGTAATCTACCACTCGACATGCTAGAACAGTATAAGGGAGTGCTGTGCCTTTAAGGGAAGTAGATATTCACAGGGGTGGTAGGTGGATGTAGTGCTTACTTAGTACGAGAGTGCTTACTTAGTAGAGAAGTTTTGAGAACAAGTGCTAGGCTTATAATATAGCGAGTAGTCTGATTATACTAAGAGTAGAGCTTCCTTAAGGGAAAATTTGAAGAGCAGACTTGGCAGAGCCAGAAGAAGTTTAACCGGTGCTGCGCTATGCACACAAATGCGCAAAGCCGTACAAACGGGGATTTTAAACAGGGGACTTCAAAAGAGCTAGAAATGGTCCAAAACAACCAATTACTACAGCTCTTGTGCTGAGGTCACTTCCTACAGGGACAGGTAGGCTGCTCAAGGCTCCCCACTCCCACTGGTGAGCAAAGAAACTTCCTTCTATCCAAGTAAGGTAATGGACAACACAGGAACTACACCACAGCCCAGAATACAGCAATGCCTGTAAACTGGTCTAAACTAGTCGAGGAGAGGGGAAAACAAGGATTATTTTTTGTCTTTAGATAGAAACACACAGAAAATGCAGAAACAGTAATAAATCAGTTACACAGGCTAGCACACTTTAGTGGGCAGCCTCAACAGTTAAATTAAACAAACAAACTTTCGATCAAATTCGACTAAAATGTAACTTTAAGTGCAGATATTAAAATAATGCAGCAAACAGCTAAAAACAGTTTAAGCTTGTTTAGGGTAAGCTAGAGAAGCTATTTCAAGTAAAAAAACAGCAAAGATACTTAAATCCAGAAAGTAGTTGCTTTTCTGAGTTCTCTGTAGCTAGGACCACTCTGCAGGACCACAAGGAGCTTGTCTGAGTAGTATAGCCAGAAAAAAACGCCCAGAGGCGGATTTTAAACAGGGAACTTCAAAAGAGCTAGAAATGGTCCAAAACAACCAATTACTACAGCTCTTGTGCTGAGGTCACTTCCTACAGGGACAGGTAGGCTGCTCAAGGCTCTCCACTCCCACTGGTGAGCAAAGAAACTTCCTTCTATCCAAGTAAGGTAATGGACAACACAGGAACTACACCACAGCCCAGAATAGAGCAATGCCTGTAAACTGGTCGAGGAGAGGCAGGAAAACAAGGATTATTTTTTTGTTTTTTTTGTTTTTAGATAGAAACACACAGAAAATGCAGAAACAGTAATAAATCAGTTACACAGGCTAGCACACTTTAGTGGGCAGCCTCAAGAGTTAAATTAAACAAACAAACTTTTGATCAAATTTGACTAAAATGTAACTTTAAGTGCAGATATTAAAATAATGCAGCAAACAGCTAAAAAACAGTTTAAGCTTGTTTAGGGTAAGCTAGAGAAGCTATTTCAAGTAAAAAAACAGCAAAGATACTTAAATCCAGAAAGTAGTCGCTTTTCTGAGTTCTCTGTAGCTAGGACCACTCTGCAGGACCACGAGGAGCTTGTCTGAGTAGTTTAGCCAGAAAAAAATACCCAGCGGCTGATTTTAAACAGGGAACTTCAAAAGAGCTAGAAATGGTCCAAAACAACCAATTACTACAGCTCTTGTGCTGAGGTCACTTCCTACAGGGACAGGTAGGCTGCTCAAGGCTCCCCACTCCCACTGGTGAGCAAAGAAACTTCCTTCTATCCAAGTAAGGTAATGGACAACACAGGAACTACACCACAGCCCAGAATACAGCAATGCCTGTAAACTGGTCTAAACTAGTCGAGGAGAGGTGGGAAAACAAGGATTATTTTTTTGTTTTTTTTTTTGTTTTTAGATAGAAACACACAGAAAATGCAGAAACAGTAATAAATCAGTTACACAGGCTAGCACACTTTAGTGGGCAGCCTCAACAGTTAAATTAAACAAACAAACAAACTTTCGATCAAATTCGACTAAAATGTAACTTTAAGTGCAGATATTAAAATAATGCAGCAAACAGCTAAAAAATAGTTTAAGCTTGTTTAGGGTAAGCTAGAGAAGCTATTTCAAGTAAAAAAACCAGCAAAGATACTTAAATCCAGAAAGTATTCGCTTTACTGAGTTCTCTGTTGCTAGGACCACGAGGAGCTTGTCTGAGTAGTGTACTAAGGCATCATATTCTTCCTTTGTTAAATTATATTTCCTATTAAAGGTATTTCATTCATACAGTGCTCTCAACTGTTTTTCACAGGTATCGTGAAAGGTGGTGATAACAGGTGCACTCACAGGTATAAAGACATCCAAAAACTAAAATTGGAACCCTTCTTCCAAATCAATCTCCCAAGTGCCTGGGGGAAAAACAAAAGGGTAAAGGTGGTTTCCAAAAACACAGCCCCTATTTCTGGACCTCGGCCAAGGGGCCCTTTTCCCAAAACACCATCCCCCCCCCCCCCCCCCCCCCCCCCTCCAAACTCTGGGGAAATTTCCAAAAGTTTTAAACCTTCCCCCTAATAAGCTGGGCATAAATCCCTGCATCACTTGATGAGTTGCCAACTGGCTTACTGACAGAACCCAGACTGTAAAAGTAGTCAACTCCAAATCTAGCTCCAGACAAGTGACAAATGGAATACCTCAGGGTTCAGTCCTGAGATCACTCTTGTTTGGCATCTACTTCTCTGAAGTACACGCCAACACTAAGGGACACTATTAACAATGTTCGCAGATAACTGCAAACTGGGAGCCATTATTGAATCCCCAAATTATGTGGATATTCTACAAAAGGGCCTTACAGAAACAGATCTTGGTGCCAGAGCCATGGCCTCAAGCTTAATGCCAAGAAATGTATAGTTGTCCCCTTTTTGAAAAACCATGTACCCATGAATTACCACATAGGTGGCAGTACACTAAACACTGAAAGTGTGATGAGAGACTTGGGGACACAGGTGGACAGTGGTTTCACCTTCGATAACCACATCGCCACAACAGTCAGGAAATCCTTCTATGTGGCACACCTCATCACTAAGGGCTTTTCATCCAGAAAAAAGGAGGTCATTGTCCCACTGTACTCATCCCTCATTAGACCCATTATAGAGTACAATGCCCCGTTTGGTATATGCCTCACAAGACATTTGTAACAGCTGGAAATACCGCAGAAATACCTCACTAAAAGAATCACAGGCCTAAAGCAGATGCCCTATGCTGACTGTCTAAAAAACTCCATCTATACTCTGTGGCATATCGTCTACCCAGAGGCAATCTCTGCTTAATATACAAGGCCATGTCAAACCCTGAGCTGTTGGACATGCCTCACTTAAAGAAATCCCAGTCCCTCAGAACCACACACTCCAGGGATCTAAACCTTGTCATCACAATGAACAAAACATGCTGGAGAGATAGGTTCCTGACCCAAAGACTCCCCATACTCTAGAATAGACTGCCCATGCATGTCAAGCAGATCGTCTCCTTGGCCCTCTTCAAAAGGAACCTTGACGATTGGATGGGAGATAGGAAATTCACCCCAGGGATCATGTCAGTTGCCCTGCTAGATAGGGGTCCAGGGAAGTAAATATTGTGGAAGAAATATCTGGGGAATTGTTTGGCTAGGCTTATATAGGCCCTAGGGCTGGTAGCCTAGTACCAACCTATGAATAAATCCAAAGGAATGTCATCCATAAGCTGTAATTCATAAATTGCACTATTAACCTCACATATAGTCTCACAGAGCTTATTACATGTGATTTTCTTTAAAATTTTTACATCATTTAAAAATTCTTGCACACTTTTTATATACATACCTTTGTCTAAAATAACAATTGCACACCCTTATCTGCCTGCTTAGTAACTATGTCAGAGTTTGATTGCAACTTATAGTTTCATAGTTTAGTACTAGGCTATCTGCCCTGGGACATTTGTAAGCCTAGCCATAGTGATGTGGCTTTCGCCACCCCATGAAATGGTACAAAAATGCACAGAATAGATTTAGAATACTGTGCCTCTGTCTAGTAGTGACACAGTGAAGGTCCCCTTATATAATAGAATTAGTTTACTGTGCCCCTGTCTAGTAGTGACACAGATGTGACCCTGGGGTAAACTTATGATCTCCCATCCACTCATCAAGATTTCTCTTGAAGAGAGTCAGTGAGGGGCTCTGCCTAACATGAACTGGGATCTTGTTCCAGAGCATGGGAAGCCTCTGGGTTATGAATCTATCCCTCCAGCATGTCCTATTCATACTTGTGCCGAGGTTTAAGTCTTTAGCTCTCGTGGTTCTGATGGATTTGGATTTTTTGAGGTGGAGCATGTCCATCAGTTCCTGATTGGACATGGCCTTGTACGTCAGGCAGAGATCACCTCTGAGCAGGCGGTATGCTACTGAATAGAGCTGGAGTTTCTTTAGTCTGGCAGAATAAGACATATGTTGGAGACCCTTGATCCTCTTGGTGAGGTACTTTTGTGGTCTCTCCAGCTGTTGCAAATGCCGGGTGAGGTACATACCAAATGGGGCATTGAACTCTATCATGGGTCTGATGAGGGAGGAGTATAGGGGTACAATGACATCCTTGGATCTGGATGTGAATCCCTTCATGATAAGGTGTGCAAGGTAGAATGTTTTTCTAACCACTTTGGCAACGTGGGTGTCAAATGAGAGGTCGCTGTTGACTTGGGTCCCTAGGTCTCTGATTACTTTTTCCGTACTCAGTGGGTTGCTGTCTATGTGATAATTTGTGGGTACTTTGTTTTTCCCAAAGGGGATGACTATACATTTTTTGGCATTTAGTTTAAGGCCATGCCTCCGGCACCAGTTGTCCGTTTCTGTGAGGCCTTTTTGTAGGATGTATGTGTCCGCTGGTGTATCGACTATGGCACCTAGTTTGCAGTCATCTGTGAACTTTGTCAGCCACAACCCTCCCATTTTTGCTTTAACATCTGAGAAATAAATGCTGAACAAGAGGGGTCCCAGGACAGATCCCTGTGGGACACCACTTGTGACTGGCTTTGAGTCTGACATTGCTCCAGCGATTTTAACTTTATGGGTTTTGTCCTTTAGCCAGTTTGCAACCCATCTCATGACATAAGGGTTTACGTTTAAGCTGTTGAGCTTATCTATGATGCCTGAGTGGGGTATTGTGTTGAAGGCCTTAGCCAAGTCCAGGTAGGCTGTATGGACTGCTTTGCCCTCATCAATGGCTCTAGTGACTGTTTCGAAAAAGTCATCCAGGTTCAGAAGGCAGGATCTGCCCTTTACAAAGCCAAACTGGGTGGGGTCAAGTGTCTGTAGGTCCCCAATGTCTCTGTTTATGAGTTCCATAATGATTCTTTCCATAGCTTTGCAGACCAGGCTGGTAAACTTATGGGGTGGTAGTTCCCAGCGTCTGTAGAGGTACCCCCTTTGTGGAGTGGGACCACTGTTGCTCTACGCCAGTGTTCAGGTACATATCCTGTAGTAAGGCTAAGGTTAAATAGCATTTTTATGTGCGGGTTTAGCTCCTCTTGGAGTTCACGTAGCACGCAACCCGGGATACCGTCAGGTCCCATTGATGCTGTGTTTTTAGCTTTGCTGAGGGCTCTCACTTGGACATCTGAGATGACAGGGAGATTACATTCAGCTGGGATAAGTATTTTTTCTTTTGGGGGTGAGGGAGGGGAGAAATTTGCACTGAACCTGTTAGCCAGAATGTTGGCAATATCTGTGGGTTCAGTGCATTTTTTTGTTGTTGTGAACTAACTCTGAGCATATCTGAAGGTTTCCGCCCAGGTTTCTAACATAGCTGAAGAAGGCTTTGTGGTTATCTTTAGTGTCCTTAGCGATTTTTCTCTCAAAGTTGGCCTTGGATGTTTTTATGAGAGAACGTAGTTTTCTGCTAGTGTTGATCAGAGATGTCTTCCCTTTATGGGATTTTGCTCTGTCGCAGTAGCTTCCTTCTTTTGTTATACAATTTGTTAATGGCTGAGGTCCGCCAGACAGGACGCTTGCCTTTGGTGGAGAGGGACTTGGATTTATTTGGGATTGCATGATCCATGCATTCTTGGAGATGTCCATAGAAAGCATTTGTGAAGGATTCGGCATTGTGGGATGTGGTATCCACTGGCCCAGTGGGCTTAAAGCATACCATCTCAGTCTTAAGAAGATTGAAGTCTGCTTTTGAGAAGTTTTTCACTGTGGTCTTTTGTGCTGGGTGTGGAGGTGGGATATGTATATCCAGGGTGATTAGTTTGTGGTCAGATCTCACTAGTGAGGGGTATACCTCTGGTGTGGAGCATTTTGTCCCCATGTTTGTGATGATCAGGTCTAGTATTTTATCTCCCCTAGTGGGAGAGGTGACTAGTTGTTCCAGTGCATTTGAATTTATGAATTCCAGGAACCTTTGGGCTAGGGTGTTAGGGCTAGAATAATGTACCCAATCTATGTTAGGGTAGTTGAAGTCTCCCAGTATGATGGTATTTTGTGATACATTCATATCCTCCAATGTCTTCAGGAAGGCTGAGTGGGGTTCCTGAGAATGGGAGGGTGGTCTGTAACATGCTACCAGTTGTATAGCAGTTTTGCCTATGGTTAGTTGCACCTGTATGGTCTCCGATGCTTCATGTGTTGCTACTAACCTGGAGGTGTGGATGTCCTTGATGAATATGGACACTCCCCCTCCCTTTGGGGTTCGGCCCGGGTTTTGGGGCCGAAAAGCATGATACGAGGTATAGCCTGGTAGCGCTTGGGTGCTCTCAGGAGCTTTGAACCAGGTTTCAGTTACTGCACAGACGTCGATGTTCTCCATACTGAGGAGTGCATCGAGTGCCTGCATCTTGAGATTTAGACTTCTGGCGTTCAGCAGCATTACCCTTAGTTTTTTTCCATTTTTGTTTTCTAAGGAGGTGGGTTTGTCTTTTGAGCCTTGCCTAAAAAGGCACTATGGGGGTGGCAAGAGCCTTAGCCAATATCCGGAAGCCCAGTGGTGACAGGTGCAAGCCGTCCCTTGCAAAGCAGCGTGGCTTGTCCAACATGTCATCCCAGGCAGACAAACATTGGATCCCCTTAGAATGACACCAGTACTTGAGCCAATTATTAAAGCTGATCATCTTGTCTTTGTATTTGTGGCATCATTCTTGGTGAGGGCAAGATGCTGCTCAGGGTCAGGGTCATACCAGCCTGGGCTGCATAATCAGAGAGCTCCTCTATGTCTCTTTTCATGTAGTCCAGGGAGGTACGTCTCAGGTCATTTATGCCAGCATGGACAATGACGGAGTCATATTTGTGCTTGCTTTGGAGTGACCTGAGTGCATGTGTTATGTGGTGGATCCTAGCTCCCGATAGGCAGCTCACAGTCACCCTCTCCTTGTTCAGCCTGGTAAGCGGGACATCAGTGTGTCTGACTATAGAGTCACCTATTACTAGTGTATCAGGCATGGTGTTTGGCCTTAAGGGCTGTGATTGATTGACACACTGATTTATTGAAGTATGTGTTGCATGTGTTTTGTTTTGAGGTGGTGGATTTTTGGATGTCTGCTTAGGGACCCTCTGTTGTTTTGGTAAGTTTTATATTAGAGCCTCCAAGTATGTCTTTGTGTTTTTATGTGTTTGGTTTGCAGTTGTGGTAGGTCTATGTGGGACTGGGTTTGTTGTGTGTGTGGTTACCATCTCCTCCTGTCTGGTCATGCCAGCCCTGAGTTGAGAGAGTTCAGCCTCCAGTTTGGCTATATAGTTGCATCTCTCACATGTATTTGTGTTTGTTGGGAGGAGGAGAGGGTTGTCTGTGTACATGAGACAATTGTAGCATTGTCTCAAGATACCCAGATTAACCAGATGAACTGGAGAGGACGCCAGTAATCTACCACTCGACATGCTAGAACAGTATAAGGGAGTGCTGTGCCTTTAAGGGAAGTAGATATTCACAGGGGTGGTAGGTGGATGTAGTGCTTACTTAGTACGAGAGTGCTTACTTAGTAGAGAAGTTTTGAGAACAAGTGCTAGGCTTATAATATAGCGAGTAGTCTGATTATACTAAGAGTAGAGCTTCCTTAAGGGAAAATTTGAAGAGCAGACTTGGCGGAGCCAGAAGAAGTTTAACCAGTGCTGCTATGCACAAATGCAAAAGCCATGCAAGCGGGATTTTAAACAGGGACTTCAAAAGAGCTAGAAATGGTCCAAAACAACCAATTACTACAGCTCTTGTGCTGAGGTCACTTCCTACAGGGACAGGTAGGCTGCTCAAGGCTCCCCACTCCCACTGGTGAGCAAAGAAACTTCCTTCTATCCAAGTAAGGTAATGGACAACACAGGAACTACACCACAGCCCAGAATACAGCAATGCCTGTAAACTGGTCTAAACTAGTCGAGGAGAGGTGGGAAAACAAGGATTATTTTTTGTTTTAGATAGAAACACACAGAAAATGCAGAAACAGTAATAAATCCGTTTCACAGGCTAGCACACTTTAGTGGGCAGCCTCAACAGTTAAATTAAACAAACAAACAAACTTTCGATCAAATTTGACTAAAATGTAACTTTAAGTGCAGATATTAAAATAATGCAGCAAACAGCTAAAAAAACAGTTTAAGCTTGTTTAGGGTAAGCTAGAGAAGCTATTTCAAGTAAAAAAACAGCAAAGATACTTAAATCCAGAAAGTAGTCGCTTTTCTGAGTTCTCTGTAGCTAGGACCACTCTGCAGGACCACGAGGAGCTTGTCTGAGTAGTATAGCCAGAAAACAGCCCAGAGGCGGATTTTAAACAGGGAACTTCAAAAGAGCTAGAAATGGTCCAAAACAACCAATTACTACAGCTCTTGTGCTGAGGTCACTTCCTACAGGGACAGGTAGGCTGCTCAAGGCTCTCCACTCCCACTGGTGAGCAAAGAAACTTCCTTCTATCCAAGTAAGGTAATGGACAACACAGTTACTACACCACAGCCCAGAATAGAGCGATGCCTGCAAACTTGTCTAAACTAGTTGAGGAGAGGCAGGAAAACAAGAATTTTTTTTTTTTTTGTCTTTAGATAGAAACACACAGAAAATGCAGAGACAGTAATAAATCAGTTACACAGGCTAGCACACTTTCGTGGGCAGCCTCAACAGTTAAATTTAACAAACAAACTTTCGATCAAATTTGACTAAAATGTAACTTTAAGTGCAGATATTAAAATAATGCAGCAAACAGCTAAAATACAGTTTAAGCTTGTTTAGGGTAAGCTAGAGAAGCTATTTCAAGTAAAAAAACAGCAAAGATACTTAAATCCAGAAAGTAGTCGCTTTTCTGAGTTCTCTGTAGCTAGGACCACTCTGCAGGACCACGAGGAGCTTGTCTGAGTAGTATAGCCAGAAAAAATGCCCAGAGGTGGATTTTAAACAGGGAACTTCAAAAGAGCTAGAAATGGTCCAAAACAACCAATTACTACAGCTCTTGTGCTGAGGTCACTTCCTACAGGGACAGGTAGGCTGCTCAAGGCTCCCCACTCCCACTGGTGAGCAAAGAAACTTCCTTCTATCCAAGTAAGGTAATGGACAACACAGGAACTACACCACAGCCCAGAATACAGCAATGCCTGTAAACTGGTCTAAACTAGTCGAGGAGAGGCGAGAAAACAAGGATTATTTTTTTGTTTTTAGATAGAAACACACAGAAAATGCAGAAACAGTAATAAATCAGTTACACAGGCTAGCACACTTTAGTGGGCAGCCTCAACAGTTAAATTAAACAAACAAACAAACTTTCGATCAAATTCAACTAAAATGTAACTTTAAGTGCAGATATTAAAATAATGCAGCAAACAGCTAAAAAACAGTTTAAGCTTGTTTAGGGTAAGCTAGAGAAGCTATTTCAAGTAAAAAAAACAGCAAAGATACTTAAATCCAGAAAGTATTCGCTTTACTGAGTTCTCTGTTGCTAGGACCACTCTGCAGGACCACGAGGAGCTTGTCTGAGTAGTGTACTAAGGCATCATATTCTTCCTTTGTTAAATTATATTTCCTATTAAAGGTATTTCATTCATACAGTGCTCTCAACTGCTTTTCACAGGTATCGTGAAAGGTGGTGATAACAGGTGCACTCACAGGTATAAAAAGGCTTGACTTCCTAAAATGCTTAGTTTCATTATTGTTGTTGTTATTATTTTGAAAAAGTCATTTCAAATTAAAGTTATGAGAAAATATTTTTAAGCCTGTCAGTGCTTCTAGAGAGCCAGTACAGGTAGGTACAAAGTCCAGACCTTTCTTCAAAAGTGAACAACTTCATTACTTATCGCCTCTTGTTTTACTTGCTCCAAGTTACCAGCCCTAATTAATTATTTCTGTCTCCTCCTCCTTTTCTCCTGCCTCTGGACATCAAACAATATGTTACCTTGATCTTCGCTGCTAAATTGGGTTTCATAATCATCTGAGTACAATGAAAATCCTCTCTCATTGCTATTATGGAGCTACAGGAAGTAGAAGCAGCAGTGGTTTCTCTAAGTTCTGGCTCTGATGGTCTCTGATTGGATAAATTCCTGGTCACTAAGGCCAGCATATTAGAGTGAAGAACCTGCTGAATCTGTTTCTCACCAACAGATTCCAATATTTCAAATGTGTCTAGCTCATACACTGAGCCTTTTTTAGTAATTTTTTCTTGTCTTTTAACTTCTTTTGGCCAAGAAAAGATGTGACCTTGTTGGAAATCATTAATATCTCAAGCATATTTACATCTTTTTAGTTGTTTGAGTTGTTGGTCAAAAATATTCAAGCGGTCTAACATCAGGTTGTAACTAGTGATATTTTCTTTAAAGGATGGCATATTAGACAGGGTACTTTCTAATGTTACAATGTCTGTATACAGTTCACTTTCAATGTCAGCAAAAGAACTGGTTCATAAGCAACATATAGTCTGAACTCAACTTTTAATTCAGTAGCTGCCATTTCTCCAAAAGGGTAGGATATGTGTTGCAGTAAGTCAGCATCTTGAGAATTCTCAAGCCTCTTGGTGCTAGTCCAAGTTCTAAATATGCCTGGAAACTCAACCTCTGCCATTGAGGATGTTTATAGGCTTGTACTTTTTTTCTCTAGAACAGTTAATTATTGAATAAAAGAGTCATTAGTAGTCTTATTCCTTGCATTGCTTTGTCCTATGTTTATAAGATTTGATAGCAGTGGATTAGGGCATGCATTAAGCATTTTGCCTAGGTGACACTGGGATTTTCCTGCTGAAATCATTTCTAATTGTGCCTCTGAAACAATCGTGTGTCATATTCTTACATCCTTCACTCAGCTCAAAGTTGCTGGCCAAAAAAATATAGCAACCCAAAACAAGAAAACTACCAGCAAAAACTGTGTAAATACGGTCAATGGCTAAAAAGAGTCCAGTGGTTAGTTAGTTTTATATTGCACCGAGGAAGGGTTATACCTGAAAGCTTTGCGGAATTTTATTTAAAAGTTATTTTCTCTTGGCTTTGTTAGTCCGGCTTTCTTGTTTTTCCATTGTGTATTGTTTAGCGGTTGACTGCATTTGGACAGTTTTTGCTGGTAGTTTTCATGTTTTGGGATAACATCCATTAATAGGTTCATATGTTCATAGGTTCACAGGTGTTTAGGCTAACAACCACAAAGGCCTTTTTAAGCATAGCCATGCATCCCAAATCTCTGATGAGTTCTGTTACCCTTGATAACTGTAAGCATAGGCCTGTGAGATGAACCATTTAGAGGTTACCTGTGTCCATTAGAGACATGGGTGCCAAACCAGGGATGAATTTCTGGTTTCCCGTCCAGTTGTCCAAGTTGCACTTGAATTGGGTTAGGGAGGAACATGGATGGGGAGCCTGTTCCATAAACAGGATAGTCTCTAGGATACATACCTATCTTTCCAGCAAGTCCTATTTATAACACAGGCAAGGTTTAAGTCTTTAGAATGGGTAGTTCTGGTGCTGTTTGTTTTGTAGATATGCAAGAGGTCCATTAGAGTGGGGTCTGACAATGCCCTGTATGACAGCCACAGATCTCCCCTCAAATGCCTGTAGGAGACAGAATACAGGGATAGAGCTTTGAGGTGGTCTGCATAGGACATTTTACATACACCCTGTATTCTTTTAGTGAGGAACCTCTATGGATGTTCTAAATGTTGGATATGCCTGCTTAGGTACATACCAAAGTGGGCTTTGTACTCAATGATAGGTCTGATGAATGCCAAATACAGTGGAACAAAGACTTTCTTGGACTTAGATGCCACACTTTTGCTTATAAGGTGTGCAAAATATAATAATTTCCTCACCATTGTAGACACATGATGGTCAAAGGCTAAATTGCTACCTATATGTGTCCCTAAGTCCCTGACTACTGGGTCAACTCTAAGGGGTGTGTTGTCTATATATTTACCAGGGATGGATGACTTCCCAAAGGATACTATTATGTATTTCTTGGCATTTAGTTTTAGTCCATGGCACTGACACCAGTTTGTCTGTGTCAGCCCCTCCTGGAGAACATTTGTGTCAGTGTGAGATTCAATGACAGCTTCTAATTTGCAACCATCTGCAAATTTAGTCAACCAGAGACCACTGACATTGGCCTTGACTTCTGAGAAGTAAATGCCAAAAAGGACTGGTCCAAGGACTGATCCCTAAGGGACTCCACTTGTGACTGGCCTCTTTGTAGAGATGAACTCCCCAATTCTAACTTCTTGTGTCCTGTCTGTGAGCCAGTTGCCTATCTACCAGGTGACATATGGGTTTGTACCTAACCTCTTGAGTTTGTCAACAATGCTTGAGTGAGAAATTGTCTCGAATGCCTTGGCCAAGTCAAGGTAGGCAGTGTGAACGATTTTGCCCATCCATTGCTTTGGTGACCTTGTCAAAGAAGTCCACCAGGTTGAGTAGGCATGATCTGCCCTTGATGAAACCAAACTGGGTTGGGGCCAGTGTCTGGAGGTTTACTATATCTCTATTGATTATCTCCATGATAATTCTTTAAAGGTCTGTAGTTTCTAGGGTCTGTAGATGGCCCACCTTTGTGCAGAGTGATGACTGTTGCTTTTCTCCATTCATGAGGTACAAAGCCTGTTTGCAAGCTACAGTTAAATAGTAATTCCAGAGGCCCTGATAGGTCATGTTTCATGCTATTTAGAAGGCATCGTGGCATATTGTCTGGGCCCATTGATGCAGTGTTCTTGATCATAGAGAGAGCATTAAGGACCTGTTACCTAGTGATAGTAGGGGAAGTTATAGTTGATGATATTTCCTGTGGGAAGGTGAGGGGGAGAGAGGGGTAAAGTTGGAGCTGAATTTATCAGCCAGGAGATTTGCTATATCTACTGGCTCAGTATAGGTGGTTCCATTTACAATGAGCTCTGCATTTTCTTTCTCCTGTTATGCAGCCTATTTATTTTTGTGATTCCACCAGGGTGGCTCATTTTTTTTTAGTTAGTTCTGTACTTCCTCCTTGTGGGTACAGCATCTTCTCTGCAGCTATTAACATGCTTGTACAGGGTTTCTATGAACAGTTCTGTATAGGCAGCAGTGTTCTCAGGGTTTATGGGGGGGCTACATTTTTGCCAGGTTCTCACTTAATAGCAGGAGGTTAGCCTTAAAATAGTTCCTGAATATTCCAGGTTTAACTGGGGTACAGGTTTTATTTTTACTTCAAATGAGACCATTATGTGGTCTGACCTTACCAGGGGAGACATTACAGTAGGGGGTGTGCAGCAGTCTCCCATATTAGTGAGGACCAGATCCAGTATGGCTGCACCCCCAGTTGGTGTATTGACTATCTTGTCCAGGGAATTTATGCTTACAAAATCCAGGAATGTCTGTCTATGTATGTTTGGTGTCATGTAGGATTCCCAGTTAATAGTGGGGTAATTAAAGTCACCCATGAATATGGTATTGGGTTGGATGGTAAGTGTTTCTAATAATTTTAAATACATAGTATTGGTCTCCTGGGTCATAGAGGGGAACCTGTAGCTTGCAAAGAAGTGGTATTGGATTTTACCTATGGTGACTTGAACATGGAGCAGCGCAAGTCCATTGTCCTGTTTAATCAGCCTTGAAGTATATTTATTTTTTATGTAAATAGAGATACCTCCACCTTTAGTCCATGCCTGTGAAGTAGCTGGCCTAAATGTGTGGAAGGCATTATAACCTTGCACTATTGGTGTGCTTTCCATGGCTTTAAACCATGTCTCAGTGACCACACAGACATCAGCATTCTCTAGGGTAAAGAGAGCTTCTAGGGAGTGGAGTATTTTGTTTAGACTCCTAGCAGTGAGCAGTAATACCTTTAGATTTTTTTGTTTTGATTTGCTATGTCAAAAATAATTTCAGTTTGACATTGCCTAAAAAAAGGTATTATGGAGGAAGACAATGTTTTAGCTAATATTTGAAAACCTAGAGGGGAGAGGTGCAGACCATCATTGCCAAAGCAGTGTGGCCTGTTGACCATCTCCTTCCATGCTGACAAATATTGCACCCCCTTAGAATGACACCAGAAACTAAGCCAATTATTAAAGTCAATCATCTTTTATATTATGGCATCATCCATGGAGAAGGTAAAATGCTGCTCAGTGCTAGTCTCATACCAGCCTGGGTCACATATTCCAAGAGCTCCATGATGTCTCTCTTCATATAGTCTAGGGAGGTACAGCTCAGGTCATTTACTCCCACATGGACTATAAGTCATATTGGTAATTGTGGTGCATGTGTAATGTGGCAGACCCTAGCCCCTGATAAACAACTGACCATAACTTTCTCCTTACTCAGCCTGGTGAGAGGGACATCAGTGTGTCTCATGGTGGAGTCTCCAATGACTAGAATGTTGGATTGTGTGGTGGCTTGCCTTATGGGCTTAGAGGTAGAGGCTCCATGAGATGTAGCTCAATGTCTTGATGTGGGTGTTGTTTTGAAAGAACACATTTGGGGCTGCTGTGGGTATATGTTATGTGTACTTTGTTTAGGAGGTCTTTGTGGTTTAGGAAGGTTACATGTAAGTGCCTCAGCATATGTGAGTCGATATGTCTGCTTTGAGCTGTGTGTGATGAGTGCAACATGTGTACTACTGACAACCTTATTGACATTGGGAATACTTATATCTGAGAGCTTTGCCTCCAGTGACATTGTGTAAATACATCTCTCGCATACCAAATCAGTTTGTTTGAGAATTAACTGGCTGTCAGTAAACATAAGACAATTTCTACATTGCCTCAGGATGCCTATATCCACCAAGCTGGTAATATAGACAGTAGGAAAGTTCATATCCATGGCAGCAGACCCTTTTTTATTGATTAGACAGTTGGAGTGAGAATATCAATCACTGTCAAGAGTATCTAGTTTGCAACTATGTGAACAGTGCTAGTCAGTGCAACCTAGTTGCCTTGTGTACATCTAGGCACTGGAGAAATTTCAATTGTACTTTTAGAGGAAAAATGTCACTCAAGGTGTCTGAGTCTGTACAGAGCACTGCCAAACACTTGAGGGGAAACTAATACATAGACACTGAAAATTTAAGAATGAAGTATTTAGCCAGATTTTCTAAAGTTAAAAACAAATTAAGCAGTACTTACTGAAAACAAAGAATTAGCTTGTCAAGAATGATGAAAAGAGGGGAGTTGCATGCATGGCTACTGCCTGGCTACTACTAATGCAGGTCTCACCACAGCTTCACTCTGGATACAATGCTCCTCTGCCTCTTTTCTCACCAGAAGCAAAATGTTAGCACCAATCCCAAGAAGAGAAGCAGGCCACAGCCTATTTAGTGATCCACAGTCTTTTCCCACATGATGCAAGGGTCTGTAGGCTTGTAGCCTTTTCCTGGTAAACGTCTTGAATAGCAACCAGACCAATCAGGAACATTAAGCACAAACACTCACTCTCCAACCAGAAATATTCAGGAATCAATGCACTCTGCTCCTTTTCTCACCAGGACCAGAATATAAGCATGGATTGATTCCAAGCTGTCACCTATGAAGCAGTTATTAGGCTTTCTGGTGATCAGCCATCAACAGGAAATAATGTCCCTGTACTCCTTCTCTCACAGGAGAAAACAGAAGCACTAATCCCAAGATGACTAATGAGAGGCAGAATGTGGGCTCTCCAGTAACTGGTGGTCTTGCACTAGATGTTTATAGGTAAGATAAAAAGAAATGGTTTATCCTAAGCACTACTGTGTGTATTGAATAGTTAGATATAAAAAGGGGTAATTTAAGTTTTAGCATTTTAAGTGGAGAGCCACTATTTTAAAAGAGCAAGATAGATTGAAAGGGAGTGGGCACTTTTGTATCCTGGTACTGTGGGATGGCCGATACATTTAAGTAGTTGAAGGGGAGTGATTTCACAAAATGATAATTTTGTGCTCACTCACACCAGCCAGTGAAAGTAGAGAGGGAAGGAGATATATGGTCAAATTAACATAAGGGGCAGGCATCTCGAAATCAGTGATGTTTAAGAACACAACGGTACCAGAGAGGTGGGGTGGGAAAAATTCTTTCTGACTCACAAGAGACAGAGCTGTGGCCTCTTTCGAAGTTTTAATATGCAATTAAAAGCAGAATACAAGTAAAACACAGTGTAAATCAAACAAATCACAGTATACAAAATAAAAAAGGCAATGAAGCAATATAAAATACAAGAATACAATAGGAAACTAACCTTTCCCTCACAGCAAGCTGTAGCAAAGTCTGGGTGAGCCTTTCCAGTAAAGCTTTGAAATGTTTAATTTCACCCCTTAAATAGAAGGTTTAGTTCCTAGCTCTACCATATTAACTTTGAGAAACTGTTTTAATCTTTGCCTTTATGCACTGCTGTTGCCACAAAGTATTTTTTAAGACTAGGATTCTGGCATGCACTGGTTAAAACCAAAACCTTTGTCCTTTTGTAATTAAATGTTTTTTTCTCCAGCCATAATTCTTCCTGTGAATACATGTCAGAATACATTCTTATTAGTTTCTGTCAACTCATGATTTAGGATACTTACTGTAGTAATGATCCTCTTCAAACAACCATCATTCTTACAACAAAATGGATATCGTATGAGAAATATAACATATTGGCATTTTGGTTTTTCACAGATTTTGGCACATGGTACATTGTGTATGCATGGCAGGCTATTGTTTTGTGTATGAATGCTGTCACTGAGAAGTGTGCTTTATTTTTAACTTGTCTGCATTATTCATATTACCTGCTTCATAATGTCATGCTAGTATGTATTATGGAGCACACATTACATGCTTACTTTGGCACATGGGCATTGGATTAATGACTGTAAAGAGATGCATACACATGGATACAGTGTGTGTGTATATATGTGTATTGCGGTTGTTGTAGCAGTACACTGTGAAACACAGCTACATGAACATGTACCTGATAGGACCATGTGTTTGCCAGCTAAAGTCAAGCAGTGTGTGTCATGAAGATCAGACAAACCCACCTCCATAAACAACACAAGAAACCAAAAACTGAGGCTAATGCTACTCAATGCCAGAAGTCTAAACCTCAAAATGCATGCACTCGAGGCACTCCTCAGAATGGAGAGAATCGATATCTGTGCAGTAACAGAAACCTGGTTTAAGGCTCCAGAGAGCACCCCAGCACTACCAGGCTATAACTCATACCATACCTTTCAGCCCCAGAACCCGGACCAAAATACAAAAGGCGGGGGCGTATCCATCTTCATCAAGGATATCCACACCTCCAGGTTAGTGGCACAGCACGAGGCCTCAGAGACCATCCATGTGCAATTAACAGTGGGCAAAGCTGCTTTTCAGATTGTAGGTTGCTATAGATCACCCACCATGTCTCAGGACCCCCACTCAGCATTCCTGAAAACATTGGGAAATATGAAGGTCCTACCAAACACCGTGATATTGGGTGATTTCAACTACCCAAACATTGACTGGGAAAACTACTCAAGCACTGACTCCTTTGCCCAATGCTTCCTAGAGTTTATAAACTCAAATGCCCTGGAACAACTGGTCACCACTCCCACAAGAGGTGACAAAATATTGGACCTGATCATCAACAACATGGGGGATCAATGTTCCACACCAGAGGTAAACCCGTCGCTGGTAAGATCTGACCATAAACTAATCACACTGCACATCCAAATCCCGACCCCATCCCCAGTCAAGGAAACCACTGTTAAAATCTTCTCAAAAGCAAACTTCACACTTCTCAAGACTGAGGTGGAAAGTTTCAAAGCCCCGTTGCTAAAGGATAATGCTGCCCTAACCGCAGAATCCTTTACAAATGCATTCTATGAGCACCTACAGGAATGCATGGATCGAGCGATCCCAAATAAAACCAAGACTCACTCCTCCAAAAAGAGGAAACCAGTCTGGTGTACCCCAGCTATAAATAAGCGATACAACAGAAGGAGGAAGCTATTACATGATAGAGCAAAAACTTAAAAAGGGAAGGCATCCCAGATCAGTATTAGTAAGAAACTACAATCCCTCATAAAATCATCTAAGGCCAGCTTCGAAAGAAAAATTGCCACAGACTCTAAAGATAACCACAAAGCCTTCTTTAGCTATGTCAAAAATCTAGGTGACAACTCTCAGATCTGCTCTGAGCTAGTACAAAATGGCAAAAAAATACACTGTACCAACTGACATTGCCAACATCCTGGCTGACAGGTTCAGTGCAAACTTTACCCCCCTCACCCCCAAAAGGGCCCGTGTCCATCCCAGAAGAATGTAGAGCCCCAGACATCATAGACACACAAGTGAAAACAGCCCTTTCCAAAGACAAAAACACAGCATCAATGGGACCGGATGGTATCCCAGGCTGCATCTTACACGAGCTCCAAAATGAACTAAACCCTCACCTAAATTCAATGTTCAAACTCAGCTTTAGCACAGGCTATGTACCCAAAGAATGGCATACAGCAACAGTTATCCCGCTACACAAAGGAAGTGCCACAGTGGATCCTGGGAACTATTGCCCTATAAGCCTGACCAGCCTGGTCTGCAAAGCTATGGAGCGCATCATTATGGAACTCATTAACAGAGACATTGGGAACCTTCAGACACTGGACCCTACCCAATTCAGCTTTGTTAAAGGCAGATCTTGTCTCCTTAAGCTAGTTGACTTCTTTGAAACAGTTACCAAGGCCATAGATGAGGGAAAGGTAGTCCACACAGCCTTTCTGGACCTCGCAAAGGCCTTCGACACCATTCCCCACTCTGGCATTATAGACAAGCTTACCAGCTTAACCATTAACCCCTATGTCACGAGATGGGTTGCCAACTGGCTTATGGATAGAATTCACATGGTCAGAGTTGTGGGTGCCATGTCAGACTCTAAACCGGTTACAAATGGTGTCCCACAGGGCTCAGTCCTGGGACCCCTCCTGTTCGGTATATACTTCTCTGATGTACAGGCAAGCATGGGAGGACTATGGCTGACCAAGTTCGCAGACGATTGCAAATTGGGGGCCATAATTGACTCTCCGGTTGACACAGACATCCTCCAGAAGGATCTCATGGAGACGAATACCTGGTGTCAGAACCATGGCCTCAAGCTAAATGCCAAAAAGTGCATAGTCACCCCCTTTGGGAAAAACAAAGTGCCCACGAATACCACATAGGTGGTAATCCACTAAGTATGGAAGATGCAATTAGGGATCTGGGAACTCAAGTAGATAGCAATCTCTCCTTTGATAATCACATAGCCAAAGTGGTTAGAAAATCCTTCTATGTAGCCCACCTAATCACGAAAAGGTTCACATCTAGATTGAGAGATCGTTGTGCCCCTCTACTCATCGCTGATCAGGCCCGTAATAGAGTACAATGCCCCATTTGGGATGTACCTTACTCGACATCTGCAACAGCTGGAAAGACCACAGAAGTACCTCACCAAGATGATCATGGGCCTCAAACAGATGCCCTATGCAGCTCAACTAAAGAAACTCCAGCTCTACTTTGTTGCTTACCGCCTACTCAGAGGTGATCTATGCCTGACGTACAAAGCCATGTCTAACCCGGAGTTAATGGGCATGCTCCACATCAAGAAAACCAAATCTCCTAGAGCCACACACTCTAGGGATTTAAACCTTAGCACAACAATAAATAGGACATGCTGGAGGGATAGATTCCTGTCCCAGAGACTTCCCTCGCTCTGGAATTGAATCCCAGTCTATGTTAGGCAAAGCTCCTCACTGACTCTCTTCAAGAGAAATCTTGACGAGTGGATGGGAAATCGTAAATTTACCCCTGGGATCACTTCAATGGCCCTGCTGGACAGAGACTCAGGAAACTAATCTAAAAGGGAGGCGAAAGCCAACACATTCTGGCTAGGCTTATAAATGCCCCTGGGCAGATAACTTAATACCTACCTATGAACCTATGTGTTGTTTCATTTTAGAAACCACAAGGTGAGATGAAAGCAAACATCAAAGCCAACTAAAACCAAATCCCAAAGTTCTCTGGAAAACCAAATGAGGGCCCGAGTCCGAGATAAAAGCATAAGAGTTTATTTTCACAATTTGAAGGAAAAAAGTGTGCCGAAGCACAAAACACATTAACACTGACACTTGATAATATGTTTTCGTAAACCTTCATCAGATGCAAATACCCCCCGGTGATTAAACTAAATATTTATATATGTGCCTGTTAAAAACTGGACCAATGATTTGTAGGAGCTTTGTCCAATGAAGTTCACGCTTTATAAAACCATGAAAATTCAAACAGATCTTTTCTTATATATATGTTACCATGGAAAGACCTTTAAACCATAAAAAGTAAAGTAATTGTCTGAATGAAGATCTGATTGGCAAACACTATATAATATTTAATAACAATACATCACAAGCAATTAATAATAAACATTTCCTTATATAAAAAAGTTGAAAAGATGTTTAAAATATTAAATAAACTCAATAGTGTTGACATTTACTATACACATTTAAAAATTCAAGCCTGCCACCTAGTGGCTTTTTTGAATAGTTACAATTCAGCAGCTCTTAACTTGAGAACTGGAAGAATGGAAATTCATGGTTTTATAAAGCGTGAACTTAATTGGACAACGGTCCTACAAATGATTGGTTCAGGTTTTAACAAGCACATATATAAATATTTAGCTTAATCACCAGGGGGTATTTGCATCTGATGAAGGTGTACGAAAACGTATTATCAAGTGTCAGCATTAATGTGTTTTGTGCTTCGGCACGCTTTTTTTCCTTCAAATTGTGAAAATAAACTATTTTGCTTTTATCTCGGACTAGGGCCCTCATTTGGTTCTCCAGCGAACTTTGGGATGTTGTTTCATTTTAGCCATTTCAGCAGTTTATTTATGTACATGCTTTTTATTCATTTTTTATAGGTGGTCAGAGCTCCATGGTTCACTGAGACTCTGTGTGTGTGTGTCTGTGTCTGTTTTGTTTGCTGCTTGTAGTAGACATTTACAGAGTGGCTATGGTGGATAATGTACAAGAAATAACTAAACAAAGTGGGGGTGGGAGATGATGTGGGCTGCAGAATAAGTAGTAAAAATAACAGTTCACAGATTAGAATAAGCTACACTGAAATTGTTGATTTGTCAACTGAAAACTGCTTCCAAATGAATGTGGTGTATAACATGCTGGCTCAGATAGTTATTTTTCACTTTTCAACAAGATGTCAGAAATTTGGCTACAGAGAATTTAATTGATGGTTGTAGCATATCAAGCTGCCTTGTTCTTACTGAGAATGCAGCTATTATTTGTTCCTGTGGTGGCTTTCCGGTTTAGTGCTTCTTTTTCCCCACTTTGCCTTCTACAGCTCTGGAAAACTGAGCTGTGAGTGGATTGTTCAGGATGGGCAGCAGAGTAATGCAGTCTGGAGATTAAAATGCAGGTATTGAGCTATCTCTTACCCATTGATGAATAGTTGCTGAACCATATGAGAGTGCCATCTACCAGGTGTCCCTTCTTTTTGGGGGGGTGTCATGCACAGCTGCATTTTGCGAGCAGCATGCCTCTGTAATGTCCAGTTTTTGTTCATCTAAAATGTCTGGTTTTCTGGTGAATCTCTAGATTATGACATACTTTTGAGTTTCAGATTTCAAATCCTTCAATGTACGTTAAACAAATCCTAGGTTTATAAGAACAACATTTAAAAAAAAATGTAAACCTATTTTTGAGCTTTTGCTCCCCCTTTTACAATTTTCTTGCACTAAGAGGTTGAGAGGTATGACAGGTTGGACTGTGGTCCCCTCAGTGGCTTCTCCCCCCCTGAACTATTACAGAACCTTTAGATGGGATTGCCTTGTATGAATCCCTAGAGTACTGCTGTTTTCTTGTTTTATTTATTTACTTGACATTTGTTAACTGAGTTAGTCCGACTTGGCAATGCCCTTTTTCAGTGGAGACCTGAGGAGAAAAGCTCCAATAGTATAGTACAGTGCATATACATTCAGTAACATAGACAGTTGTTGCTATAGAAAACATGAGTATATAAAACTAACAGTAAATAGCTAGGTCAGTTGTTAGATGTGAACAGACTATATATAAAATAAACACAGTACATGTAAGCCAGAGAAAATAAAAATCAGACAAAAAAACAGGATAATGGGCAGGTACATATATGTCGGAGATAACATATGAACTGTTGCAAGCATAATTAGGAAGATGCATGCAGTAAGAGATCATAAGATGGCAGACAGTAAAGAGAAGCAAGGAAAAATAAGTATTATGGTATAAACACAACTAGCAAGGAGTAAAGAGAAGCAGAGAAGATACATATTTAGAGTAAATACAGGAAGAAAAAGCCCCAGGTAGGAAATCAGTGAAAGAACTGCTGTAGTAGCAGCTGAGAGGACAGCAGTCAGTAGAAGAAGATAGTTGGGTCATTACAGAGACGTGACCATGATTTATGCAGGTAATCTTTTATTGCTGTTTTAAAGGTTTTAGAGTTAGTGATACATCTGACATTATGCGGTCATTTATTCCAAGCATTTGCTATGCGATAGGCGCATATTAATTTGCCAATGTTTTTATTGGACTTATAAACTTGTAGGTTCTGTTGAGAGCTACGGAGAGAATGATTGGGAGTATAAGACTGGAAGAGCATGGAGAAAGGGACAGGAAGATGGTACATGTAAGACTGAATGAGCCATGAGAAGCTGGGGTACTAGGATTTGGTGATGAAATTCTAGCTACTGCAGAGTTTTTAGAGCAGTGCAGTGATGAGTGTGGTATGGTAGGTTGGAGGCAAATTGTGCAATTTTGTAATAGGTAAGTTCTAGTTTAATGAAAAGATTAGATTGGAGGTTCTGAGAATAGGGACTGCATAGCACAGTGTTGGGAGTAGGAAGGCTTATGCAAAGGAGAGCCTGGAGGCATTTGTGAGGTATTTATTATGTCTGTATAGCAGGCCTAGTTTTTGATGTTTTTTTTTAATGCATTACTGAGTGTGGAGATCGAATTTTAGGTGGTCGTCGATAATAACACCTAGTAGTTTAGTGTGGGGTTTGTTAGAGATGATAGTATTGTTCAGGAAGGAGACAGAAAAGGAAGTTTTTGTGATGCTGGAGGGTAGAAGGAAGAAATAGTAGAAGCTTAGTTTTTTGGGTTCAGTAGTAATTGTTGGAATTAGGCCATCTTTCGACAGAGTGAAGGGATTCTTGGGTGAGAGTATGAAGGTGAGTGATATTATCAGAGCAGAAGATGATTGCAGAATCATCAGCATATTGAATAACAGTAGAGAGTGGACAAGAAGAGTGGAGGTTATTAATAAAGATGTTAAAAAGGAGGGGACCAAGGATGGAGGCTTGGGCCCTGCCAGTTTGTACTGGTAGAAAGGGAGAGAAGTTAGATTGACATTTCACAGACTGGAATCTGTTTGAGAGGTTGCTGGAAAACCAAGATATTGCAGAGTTAGACAGGTTAAGTGAAGCAAGTTTAGAAAGTAGTAATCTATGAGAAACAGTATTGAAGGCTTTGGGTAGATCAAGAAACAGGTAGGTAACTAACTTACTGGTATCACGTGATTTTGCAGTATTATTTGTGAAGGATGTCAGAGCTGTAGCAATACTATGCTTTGGGTGAAAACCATGATGAGTGGGCGTAAGGAGATTTTCTTGGAGAAGGTGATTGAGGAGCTGGTTGTGGATGCATTTTTCAAGTATTTTTTGACAGGGGAGATAGGATGGAAATAGGTCTGAAATTAGAGGGTGTCAGTTGCGTTACCACCTTTATGCAAGGGTATAACAGACTTTTTTCTAGATGTCAGGCACAGGGCTTTCCTTAATAGATCTGTTGATTAGTATAGAGATAGGGAAAGCGATAGAATTAGCAGGCATTTTTAGGAATTCAGGAGGTAAGTTGTCAACTAATGGAGAGCATGTTTTAAGTTTAGACAGAAGGGATTTGATGTAGGATTCGGGGATAGTTATAAGAAACAAAATGGTAGAACTAGTAGAAATCGGTGGTGTGGGGTTGGTGATATCATTTTTGGTAAGGCTGTGGATAGAGTCAATGAAGAAGGAATTTAGAAATGTAGCAGTATCTGATGGAGTGCTGTTTGGGCAGGGATTAGGGGAAGATGAGCACCCAGGATGCAAGAGCTTATTACCAGATTTCCAGAAATTTTGGGGGTTGGAATGTGGATTATTAAGTGCTTTCTGAAAAAAGTTCTGTTTGTCAAGGGTGAGCTTGCTTTTGGTTAAATTGTGGAGCTCTCTGTAGGTGTGAAGATCAGTAGTGGATTTAGATTTATTCCATTTTTATTTCTACACGCTATCACTCTTATAAGGGTTTGGGGCTTGTATGAGTCAGGGGCAATATGTGTTTTGATCCTTAGTTTTCTGATAAGGGCCTGGGAGTTGAGTGTGTCTAGGAAAATGTTGTTAAAAGCTTGGACTGCTTTTTTCTAGGGGGAGATTGTGGAGGAAGGACCAGTTAATTGAAGACAGCAGGTGGTTGAAAGTATCAGGGTTAAAGTTTGAGAGTTCATAGGTTGATACTAGGCTATCTGCCCTAGGGCATTTATAAGCCTAGCCAGAGTGTGTTTGGCTTTCGCCACCCTTTTAGATTAGTTGACTGTGCCTCTGTATAGTAGATCACAGAAGATTGCCCTTGTAAGGTTAGTTTACTGTGCCACTGTCGGACATAGAAAAGATCCCAGGGGTAAACTTACGATCTCCCATCCACTCGTCTAGATTTCTCTTGAAGAGGGTCAGTGAGAGGCTCTGCCTAACATGGATTGGGATTTTGTTCCAGAGTGAGGGGAGCCTCTGGGATATGAATCTGTCCCTCCAGCATGTCCTATTTATTTCTGTGTTGAGGTTTAAGTCCCTGGAGCGTGTAGCTCTAAGGGATTTGGATTTCCTGAGGTGGAGCATGTCCATTAATTCTGGGTTGGACATGGCTTTATACGTCAGGCACAGATCGCCTCTGAGCAGGCGGTAAGCAACTGAGTAGAGCTGGAGTTTCTTTAGCCTAACTGCAAAGGGCATCTGTTTGATGAGGTACTTTTGGGGTCTTTCCAGTTGCTGCAGGTGTTGGGTAAGGTACATCCCAAATGGGGCAGTGTATTCAATTATGGGCCTGATGAGTGATGAGTAGAGGGGCACAATGACCTCTCTTGATCTAGATGTGAACCCTTTCGTGATAAGGTGGGCTATATAGAAGGTCTTTCTAACCACTTTGGTAACATGATTGTCAAAGGAGAGATTGCTATCTACTTGGGTCCCCAAATCCCTAATTACTTCTTCCATACTTAATGGATTAACACCTATGTGGTAATTTGTGGGCACTTTGTTTTTCCCAAAGGGGATGACTGTGCACTTTTTGGCATTTAGCTTTAGGCCATGGCTCTGGCACCAGTTATCAGTCTCTGTGAGACCCTTTTGGAGGATACTTGTGTCAGTCGGCGAGTCGATTATGGCACCCAGTTTGCAGTCATCTGCGAACTTGGTCAGCCATAGTCCTCCAGTGTTAGCCTGCACCTCAGTGAAATATATATCGAACAAGAGAGGTCCCAGGACTGAGCCTTGTGGGACGCCACTTGTAACTGGTTTAGAGTCTGACATGGCACCTGCAATTCTGACCATGTGAGTTCTATCTCTGAGCCAGTTTGCAACCCATCTTGTGACATAGGGGTTGATATTTAAGTTGGTGAGCTTATTTATGATGCCCGAGTGGGGTATTGTGTCAAAGGCTTTTGCGAGGTCCAGGTAGGCTGTGTGGACTACCTTCCCTTCATCTATGGCCTTGGTGACTGTTTCAAAGAAGTTGACCAGGTTCAAGAAGCAAAATCTGCCCTTAACAAAGCTGAATTGGGTAGGATCCAGTGTTTGGGGGTTCCCAATGTCTTTGTTTATGAGTTTCATGATGATACGCTCCATAGCTTTGCAGACCAGGCTAGTCAGGCTTATAGGACGATAGTTTCCGGGGTCCGTTGTGGCACCACCTTTGTGGAGTGGGACCACTGTTGCTGTACTCCATTCCTTGGGCACATATCCTGTAGTAAGGGTGAGATTGAACAGTGACTTTATGTGAGGGTTCAGTTCTTCTTGGAGTTTGTGTAAGATGCAGCCCGGGACACCGTCCGGTCCCATTGATGCTGTGTTTTCTGCTTTGGAGGGGGCAGCTCTCACCTGTGCATCTGTGATGTCAGGGAGGCTACACTCTGTTGGGATAGACATTTGCTCTTTTGGGGGGGAAGGGGAGTTTGCACTGAACCTGTCTGCCAGGATGTTGGCAATGTCTGTGGGTTCAGTTTATTTTTTTGTCATTTTGAACTAACTCAGAGCATATCTGGGAGTTGCCACCCAGGTTCCTGACATAACTAAAGAAGGCCTTGTGATTATCTTTAGCGTCTTGTGCAATTTTTCTTTCGAAGCTGGCCTTAGATGATTTTATGAGGGATCACAGTTTCTTGCTAGTACTGATTAGAGATGCCTTCCCTTTTTGGGATTTTGCTCTATCATGTAGTAGCTTCCTCCTTCTGTTGTATAGCTTATTTATGGCTGGGGGTCCACCAGACAGGTCTCCTGCCTTTGGAGGAATGAGTCTTGGTTTTATTTGGGATAGCACGATCCATGCATTCCTGTAGATGTCCATAGAATGCGTTTGTAAAGGATTCTGCAGTTTGGGCCGTATTTTCCACTGGCCCAGGGGCTTTGAAGGATTCCACCTCAGTTTTGAGAAGTGTGAAGTTTGCTTTTGAGAAATTCTTCACCGTGGTTTCCTTGGCTGGGGGTGTGGATGGGATATGGATGTCCAGTGAGATTAATTTATGGTCAGATCTTACCAATGAGGGATATACCTCTGGTATGGAACATAGAGCCCCCATGTTGGTGATGATCAGGTCCAATATGTTTTCCCC
>NC_056744.1:1705441981-1705444481 GCF_019279795.1 Protopterus annectens
TGGTTTGCTGAGGCATTTATAAGCCTATCTGGAATGTGTTGGCTTTCACCACCCCCTTAGATGTGCCTCTGTCCAGCAGAGCCATTGACATGATTCCCGGGGTAAACTTTCTTTTTCCCATCCACTCTTCAAGGTTTTTCTTGAAGAGGGTTAGCAAGGAGCTCTTCCTAATGTAGATTGAAATCTTGTTCCATAGCTTGGGAAGTCTCTCAGCAGAAATGTACCCTCCTTCACATCCTATTTATTGTTGTGGTGAGGTTTAGATCCCTAAAGCGTGTGGCTTGAGGGGA
Organism: Protopterus annectens; assembly: GCF_019279795.1. Lineage (NCBI taxonomy): Eukaryota > Metazoa > Chordata > Ceratodontiformes > Protopteridae > Protopterus > Protopterus annectens. Next base: position 1,705,442,272 of record NC_056744.1, read on the forward strand.
TATGGTTTTCTTTAGGTGGAGCACATCCATTTCTTTGTTGGACATGGCCTTGTATGTCAGGCAGGGATCGCCTCTTAGTAGGCGGTATGTAACTGAGTACAACTGGAGTTTCTTCAGTTGCGCTGCATAGGGCATCTGTTTGACGCCAGTGATCCTCTTGTTGAGGTACTTTTGTGGTCTTTCTAGCTGTTGGGAATGTCTTGTAAGGTATATCTCAAATGGGGCATTGTACTCTATAATGGGTCTTATGAGTGATGCGTAGAGGGGCACAATGACCTCTTTTGATTTGGATGCAAACCCTTTTGTGATTAGGGGGGCCACATAGAACTATTTTCTAATCACTTTGACAATGTGATTATCAAAGGAGAGGTTACTATCTACTTGGGTCCCCAGATCCCATATTACATCTTCTGTATTTATGGGGCTACCACCTATGTGGTAGTTTGTGAGTACTTTGTTTTTTCCAAAGGGGATGACTATGCACTTTTTGGCATTTAGTTTGAGGCCATGGTTTTGACACCAGGTATCGTTCTCAGTGAGAATGTTTTGGAGGATGTCTGTGTCAGCCAGAGAGTTAATTATTGCCCCTAGTTTTCAGTCGTCAGCGAACTTGGTCAGCCATAGTCCTCCTGTGCTTGCCTGTACTTCTGAGAAGTATATGCCAAGCAGGAGGGGTCCTAGGACTGAGCCCTGGGGAACGCCACTTGTAACCGGTGTAGAGTCAAACCTAGCTCCTGCTACTCTTACCATGTGGGTTCTATCCATGAGGCATTTGGCAACCCATCTCGTGATGTAGGGGTTTATATTCAGGCTGATGAGCTTGTTTATAATACCTGAATGGGGAATGGTGTTGAAGTCCTTTTCAAGTTCTATGTAGGCTGTGTGGACCACCTTTCCCTTGTCTATAGCCTTGGTAACTGTTTCATAGAAGTCCACCGGGTTTAGGAGGAATGATCTGCCCTTATCAAAGCTGAACTGGGTAGGGTCCAATGTTTGGAAGTTCCCATTGTCTCTGTAAATGAGATCCATGATGATGTGCTCCATAGCCTTGCAGACCAAGCTAGTCAGGATTGTAAGGTGATAGTTCCTGGGGTCTGTTGTGGCTCCACCTTTGTTAAGTGCAATAACCTTTGCTGTGCACCACTCTATGGGCACATAGCCTGTGGAGAGGCTGAGTTTGAACAGTGTCTTTAGGTGAGGGGTTAGTTCATCTTGGAGCTCGTGTATCCTGGGACACCATCCGGTCCCATTGATGCTTTGTTTTTGGCTTTGGAGAGGGCTGTTTTAACCTGAGTGTCTGTGATTTCAGTGGCAGTACATTCTTCTGGTATGGTTATGTGCCCTTTTGGGGGTGAGGGGGGGGTGAAGTTTGCTCTGAACCTGTCTGCCAGGATGTTTGTGATGTCGGTCGGTTCATTGTATTTTGTGCCATTCTGCACTTGGCAATTTTTCTTTCAAAGCTAGCCTTGATTGATTTTATGAGGGATCATAGTTTCTTGCTTATACTGATCAGAGACGTCTTCCCTTCTTGGGATTTTACTCTCTTCTGTACTAGTTTCTTCTTTCTAGTATATGGTTTGTTTATGGCAGGGGTCCACCAGACTGGTTTCTTTTACTTGGAGGAGTGAGTCTTGGTTTTGCTTGGGATAGCATGATCCATACATTCTTGTAGGTGCCCGTAGAGTGCATTAGTAAAGGATTTTGCAGCTTGGACAGCATTATCCTTTAGCATGGGGGCTTTCAAACTTTCCACCTCTGTCTTAAGTAATGTGAAATTTGCTTTTGAAAAGTTTTTCATGGAGGTTGCTTTGACCGGGGGGTGTGGGCATAATGCGGATATCCAGAGTGATTAGTTTATGATCAGATCTAACCAGCAAGGGGTTGACCTCCAGTGTGGAACACCGGTTGCTCATGTTGGTGATGACCAGGTACAATATGTTGTTACCTCTGGTGGGAATGTTAACCATTTGATCCAGGGTGTTTGAGTTTATAAGTTCTAGAAGTTGTTGGGCAGGGGAGTTTGTCTCCCAGTTAATGTTTGGGTAATTGAAATCATCAATATCAGGGTGTTTGGTAGGACCTTTATGCTTCCCAGTGTTTCCAGAATTGTGGAATGGGGGTCCTGGGACATGGTGGGTGATCTGTAGCAAGCGACAATTTGATTTTCAGCAAGCGACAATTTGATTTGCAGCTTTGCCCGTTGTTAGTTG
>NC_056744.1:1705449481-1705469781 GCF_019279795.1 Protopterus annectens
CTCTTTCATTTCCCTGCTAAAAACTGCATTTGTGTGGTTTTGTGCGCCGGGTAGCACCAGTTAGCTAGGGTTAAACTATTCCCGGCTCCATGAAGTCTACGCTTCAATTTTTCCCTTGGAACTAGACAAACTTTCAACTTAAGCACTCAAACCATTCATTTCACAGTTCAGCACTTGCTCAAAACTCATACATAGCAAGCACTAATTAACCCTAGCACTAGACCCCCCCCCATACTGTTCAGAAGGATAAGGTTCTCTATTCGTCCCTAACAGCCAATCAGTAAAACAGCTCACTTTACCTATTCAGGCATGTCCAAAGGGCAGTTTCAGGTGTACTCTCCAGTCCAACTGGTGAATCTCGGCATTTTAAGGCAATGTTACAACTGCCTCATGCACACAGACAACCCTCTCCTCCTACCACCAAACAATAATATATGTGAGAGATGCAATTATACAGCCAAACTGGAGGCAAAGCTCCCTCAACCCAAGACTGGAACTGACAGTCAAGAGGAGAAGAAAATACTTGCAACTTTCCACCAGTCTCACATAGACCTACTAAACCAACACTGGCAAATAACACACATAAATACACGAAAATGTACTCGGAGGCTCTAAATAAAAATCTGCAAAAGCAACAGAGACCTTCAAAGCAGACACCCAAGCAAACCTGCACACCCCATCACAAACCATGAAACACATACTTCACATAATCAATGTGCCATGCAATCACAGCCCTTAAGGCAAAATAACATACCCAACACACTAGTAATGGGCGACTCTGTAGTCAGGCACACTGATGTCCCACTAACTAGGCCGGACAAGGTGAAGGTTACAGTTAGCTGCCTGTCGGGTGCCAGGATCCACCACATAACACAAGCACATAGGTCATTCCAGAACAAGTACAAATACAACTCTTTCATTGTCCATGTTGGTGTGAATGACCTGAGACGTGCCTCCCTGGACTACATGAAAAGAGAAATGAAAGCGCTCTCTGATCATGTAGCCCAGGCTGGTATGATCCTGACCCTGAGTAGCATCCTACCTTCACCAAGAATGATGCCACAGTATAAAGAAAAAATTATCAATTTCAACAATTGGCTAAGTTTGTGGTATCATTCAGAGGGGATCCAGTATCTGTCCCCCTGGGATGACATGCTTGACGAGCCAGTTTGCTTCGCAAAAGATGGCTTGCAGCTGTCACCCTTAGGCTTTTGAATACTGGCCAAGGCTTTTGCTGCCTCATAGTGCCTTTTTTAGGCAAGGCTCAAAAGACAAACCCACCACCGTAAATAGCACAAATAACCAAAAACTGAAGGTAATATTACTTAACACCAGAAGTCTAAACCTCAAAATACATGCACTCGAGGCACGCTTCAGTATGAAAAACATTGATATCTGTGCAGTAAGAGAAACCTAGTTTGAGGCTCCAGAGATCACCCCAGCATTACCAGGCTATAACTCATACCATACTTTTTGGGCACAAAACCTGGACCGAAACACAAAAGGCGGGGGTGTATCCATATTCATCAAGGATACCCACACCTCCAGGTTAGTGGTGCAGCACAATGCCTCAGAGATCATCCTTGTGCAACTAACAATGGGCAAAACTGCAGTTCAAATTGTAGCTTGCTACAGATCACCCACCATGACTCAGGACCCCATTCCACATTTCTGGAGACACTGGAAAGGTCCTACCAAATGCCCTAATATTGAGTGATTTCAATTACCTAATCATTAACTGGGAGAACTTCTCAAGTACTAACTCCTTTGCTCAATGCTTCCTAGAATTTATAAACTCGAATGCCCTGGATGAACTGGTCAACACCCCCACCAGAGGTGACAACATATTGAACCTGGTCATCACCAACATGGGCTACCAGTGTTCTACACCGAAGGTCAACCCCTCGCTGGTTAGATCAGACCATAGACTAATCAATCTGGATATCCACATTCCGCCCCCACCCCCAATCAAGGAAACCACCATGAAAAACTTTTCAGAAGCAAACTTCATGTTACTTAAGACCGAGGTGGAAAGGTTCACAGCCCCCATGCTAAAGAACAATGCTGTCCAAGCTGCTGAATCCCTTACAAAGGCACTCTATGAGCACCTGCAAGAATGCATGAATCATTCTATCCCAAGCAAAACCAAGACTCACTCCTCCAAGAAAAGGAAACCAGTCTGATGGACCCCTGCCATTAACAAGCTATACAACAGGAGGAGGAAACTAGTACAGAAAAGAGTAAAATCCCAAGAAGGAAAGACGTCCCTGATCAGTATTAGCAAGAAACTACAATCCCTCATCTTCCAAGGCTAGCTTTGAAAGAAAAATTACCAAGTACTCCAAAGATAACCACAAAACATTTTTAACTATGTCAAGAACCTAAGTGGAAACTCTCAGATCTGGTCTGAGTTAGTGCAGAATGGCACAAAATACACTGAACCAACATTCTGGCAGACAGGTGTAGTGCAAACTTCACCCTCTAAAGCGCCCTTAACCATACCAGAAGAATGTAGAGCCCCGACAATCACGGACAGGTTCAAACAGCCCTATCCAAAGCTAAAAATACAGCTTCAATGGGACTGGATGGTGTCCCAGGCTGTGTCTTACACAAACTCCAAAATTAACTAACCCCTCACCTAAACACACTGTTCAAACTCAGCCTCTCTACAAGCTATGTACCCATAGAGTGGTGCACAGCAACAGTTATTCCGCTCCACAAAGGTGGAGCCACAATGGACCCTGGGAATTATTGCCCTATAAGCCTGACTAGCCTGGTCTGCAAGGCTATGGAGAGCATCTTCTTTGGCTTTAAGGGCAGGTCATGCCTCCTAAATCTGGTGGACTTCTTTGAGACAGTTGCCAAGGCTTTAGACTATGGGAAAGGAGGTCCATACAGCCTACCTAGACCTTGCAAAGGTTTTCAACACCATTCCCCATTCTGGTATTATAGACGAGCTCACTAGCCTGAACACAAACCCCTACATCATGAGATTGGTTGCCAATTGGCTCACGGATAGAACCCATACTTTGAAAGTTGCAGGCTCTAGGTCTGACTCTAAACCAGTTAAAAGTGGCGTCCCCAAGTGGAGTCCTGGGACCCCTCCTGTTTGGTATATACTTCTCAGAGGTACAGGCAAGCACTGGAGGACCATGGCTGACCAAGTTCGCAGACGACTGCAAATTGGGGGCCATAATTGACTGTCTGGCTGATACAGACATCCTCCATAAGGGTCTCACTGAGACGAATACCTGGTGTCAAAATCATGGCCTCAATCTAAATGCCTAAAAGTGCATAGTCATCCCCTTTGGAAAAAAACAAGTACCTGTGAACTACCACATATGTGGTAATCCCCTAAATACAGAAAATGTAATAAGGGGTCTGGGGACCCAAGTAGATAGTAATCTCTCCTTTGATAAGCATATCACCAAGGTGGTTAGAAAATCCTTCTATGTGGCCCATCTAATCACAAAAGGGTTCACATCTAGAACTAAAGAGGTTATTGTGCCCCCTCTACTCATCCCTTATCAGACCCATCATAGAGTACAAAGCCCCATTTGGGATGTACCTTACAAGACACCTGCAACAGCTGGAAAGACCACAGAAGTACCTCACCAAGAGGATCAATGGCTTCAAACAGATGCCCTATGCAGCCCGACTGAAGAAACTCCAGTTGTACTCAGTTGCATACTGCTTACTCAGAGGTGATCTCTGCCTGACATACAAAGCCATATCCAACCCAGAATTGATGGAGATGCTCCACATAAAAAAAAAAAAAAATCCCCGAGAGCCACATGCTCTAGGGATCTAAACTTCACCACAACGATAAATAGGATGTGCTGGAGGGATAGATTCCTGTCCCAGAGACTCCCCATGCTTTGGAACAGGATTCCAATTTACATTAGGCAGAGCCCCCTCACTAACACTCTTCAAGGGAAACCTTGATGAGTGGATGGAAAACAGAAAATTTACCCCAGGGATCACTGCAGTGGCTCTTCTGGACAGAGGCACAGGGAACTAATGGCTCTGCTGTGTACAGAGGCACAGGGAACTAATCTGAGGGGGCGGCGAAAGCCAACACATTCTGGCTAGGCTTACACATGCCTTCGGGCAGATAGCCTAGTACTTACCTGTGAACCTATGATTGCAGTCCCATTCACCAAAAGAGTCAAATAGTTCCAGGCTTTAATATGAAAGGAACCTTTTCTGGCATTTCACAAAAATATGGTGACTCAGCATACTAACACCCTCCTTGTCCCAAGTCATTATGGAAGTAAGCCTAAGCTGAGTTCTCCAGCTACCAGCCTTTAGTTTAGAACAAGGCAGAAATACTTCTGCACTTAATGAGCATTCACAAATACATAAGATTTTATATAGACCACATTAAGGACATTAGAAACACAAACACGTTGTTTGTAGTTTTTACTGAAAACAAAAAAGAGACTGCATGTCCAACCAGACTGTTAAAATGGATATTTCCAGCATTACCATTCATCACAAAGTCCATAACAGTTCTGTACAATGAAAGTCAGAACACACAGCAGATCCACAGCAACCACTAGAGCCTACCTGAAAGGGGTCAGTGTACAGGACATTTTAGAGGCACAACATGGTCCTCCGTACACACCTTTCTTAAGCACTACAGATGGACATTACCTTTATGGCTAGTGCTTTATTTGCTCCTGCCTTATTGAAAGCATGCTGCCAGTCTGTCCTAAATTATTATAGCATAATATTTGACAAATGTCTTTGAAGTTATGACAGTTGCAGTGATCCACATGAAGAACAGAGTGTGGTTGTGTAACAAACTGACCATAACAGGAGATGTTTGAAAGTGGTTACTGCTGCAGTCCTGGTCACCTCTGTCTTAGGAACCTAGGGCTGGGGTGAGTGACCATGTTCTTTCAGCCTAAACCTGATCTTTTGTTTCTTTTTTTTTTTTTCTGATTTCTTCTTGGATCTTCTCCTTAGGAGCTGTAGAAAACTCTGGATCTCAGTTTAGTAACTCTGGGAATTCCTCTACAGCATTGTGTATCGTGACAGACAGTGATCTATGAAGAGGCATTAAAGATCCAAAGATTTTATGATTGAATGTCACCTTTATGTCAAGTATGTGCAGGGGTATGTTGGGTACATAAGGTGGCATTAGCCTGGCCAAGGTGTAAGGGTGCTCATCTCTGAAATTCTGTCTGCATATCAGACCTCAGTAAGACAGAAGTTTCACACTTCATGAGGTATATTATTAATTTTCATGCTCAAAAATATTTTTGCAACAAGGACATGGCAGTTTCATGTGTTGCTGAATGAAATTTAGTAGTATAATCTTATATTAGTAAGTGATATGCTGTAATCTGCTTATGTTAAAGACATTGTTGCACTTCATTGTGACCAGTTGTTGCACTCAGTTTCATTTTGCTTTGCACTTCTATTCTTATTTGATCATGCATCATATATTTAGCCAGTTTGTTTATTTTTTTTTAAGTTTGGCAACCAGTTCTAATCTGAAAGGGCCACTTTCAGTCTCTCAGGAAAGTGCAGAATGTTACATTTAAATGCCCTACTTTAAATAGGTTTGCGTGAAAAGATTAAACAGTATGCAATAAAATCTAGAAGATTTATGATTTTTGCTTGGAAATGTTTACATAGATATTTTATACTCCAAGTATACCCCAGAGAATTTTTCCTCAGGTAGACAGAAAATGGAGGTGTGACTGGGAAGAAGGAGGTACTTGTGAATGTATTTTTTGCGAGTCAGGTGAGTTGGTGGACTTTAAGGATTCCCTACAGGATGTACTGTCCGAGATGCTGGGTGGGCAGATTGGTGTGACAAAGCAGATGATTTTTCTGAGCTATGATACAGAATCGGAATTGCCTAGAATTGGCAAGACCTTACTGTGTCTAATTATGGTGGCTGCCAAAAAAAGTGATTACCGGAAAATGGAAATCTGAATCTAAACCAGCTATATTGGAAGTAGCTAATACAGTAAGAGATAAAACAACTGAAATTTAGATCTTTAGAAAAGGGTAGGAGCAAACTACATAGGGAAAAAAATGGGAATCATGGGAACAATACATACAGGGGAAGAATGAAGTTTAAAAGAAGACAGGACTTTAAGTTATGTAATGTTTGACTGAAAAATGATTGGCTAGATTATAAGTAATGTATATTGTTTGCAACTGAGAGTACGTCTGTATGGTTTGTTATGTAAAATGCTTGCAACTAGGATTTTTAGTTTGTTTTCATTTATGTATGATTGCTTGTGTTGTAAATGATGGCTTAATAAAATGTTTCTTGTTTAAAAAAGTGTGGAAGAAATTTAATAATTTATGTAATGTTGCTTAGGTTATAGGATATATAGCAATATATGTGAAGTATAATCTTTGTTAATAGTGTTTCACTATTTTTGTACAAATGTAAATTTGCATATGTCATAAGTGATAATTCAGTAAAGATGTGTAAGAAAAAAAAGATTAATCAATGTTATGGGAGTCAAAGACAGTGCAGCTACAGTATGACTTTAATGAATATTAGTAAGGAAAAGTGGAGAGAGATGGCTGTATTTATGATTAATTGATGGTATGTTACATATTCAAAACTATTGATTTTTTTGTAAATTGTTTTTAGTTCTCTACTGTTTTTGTACCTCTCAAAGCTAGTCATTGAAGACTAACCTCTCATAAATGAAGTCTGATTTTTTTTCTTTTTATCATGTTAATAGCAGCAGAAAATGTTTAAAAATGGAAAATATATCCATAATGTTTAAAATGAATAAAGCTGCATGTGTGCTGTTAGTAAAGTGAAATGCATGCATTTCATCATTGTGATACTGTACTAATAATTAATCTGTTTGTAGGTAATGGGAGCAGAGAATGGAACATTTGCTGGAGTCAGCAGCCATCAATTGGAGTATCTCTAATACGCTATCCTACAGAGAACCTGCAAAACACTGTTCAAACTCGGAAGGGCTCTGACAAGCATCCTGTTATACCTGCAGCACAGCTTCCTCCAGGATACACCTGCAACATGAACTCTGAATGTGAGCGAAGCTCTATAGTACAGAAAAGTCCATTAGTACGTCAGAGAACTCACGAAGAAAAGAAACCATATAAATGTCCTGAATGCAATAAGTGTTTCATAGTAAAACATAATCTAGTAATACATAAAAGGACTCACACAGGGGAGAGACCATATAAATGTCCTGAATGCAATAAGAGTTTCAGAGACAAGGCTGTTCTAGTAAAACATGAAAGGACTCACACGGAGGAGAGACCATATAAATGTCCTGAATGCAGTAAGTGTTTCAGAGAAAGAAGATCTGTAGTACACCATGAAAAGATTCACAAGGAGCGGCCATATAAATGTCCAGAATGCAATAACTGTTTCAGAGAAAAGGATGCTCTAGAAAAACATAAAATGACTCACACTGGGGAGAGACCATATAAATGTTTTGAATGCAGCAAGCCTTTCATAAAAAAGAGTGAGCTAGTAAAACATGAAAGGATTCACACTGGGGAGAGACCATATAAATGTTCTGAATGCAGCAAGGGTTTCAGAAGAAAATGTGATCTAGTAATACATAGAAGGATTCACACGGGGGAGAGACCATATAAATGTCCGAAATGCAGTAAGTGTTTCACACACAAGAATAGTGTAGTAAACCATGAAAGGATTCACACCGGGGAGAGACCATATAAATGTCCAGAATGCAATAAGTGTTTCAGAGAAAGGCTTACTCTGGTAAGACATAAAACTATTCATACAGGAGAGAGACCATATAAATGTCCTAAATGCAGCAAGTGTTTCAGACTAAAGGGTGATCTAGTACAACATGAAAAGATTCACACTGGGGAATTGGCAGGCCACCAAAAAAGAGGAAGTAAATACGTTTTGAAGAAGTATCTATGAAGATCCTGTGGAACATAAAGAAGCTAAATGGATAGAAGAAGTAAAAGACATAATAAGAAGTTTAAAGATACAGGATTTGAAATGGGATGAAGTAACAGCCAGAGAGACTGACACAAAGTTAAGAAAAGCTTTTAACTGGAAAACCTCAGGCCCAGATGCAGTACCTAACTTTTGGTTAAAAATATTAACATCTTTGCATGAGGATTTAGCCATGAGTGAGAACTATTTTATATGTGCACCCCAAACAGACATCACACTGGCTAACAACAGGCAAAACAGTGCTCTTACTTGAGTGAACCTGCAAGCTACCCTAAAAATTATAGACCAGTAACCTGCCTTCCAACGACTACGTATAAACTATACATGGGAAATGATGCCGATAGAGTTTATAGTCATTTAGAAGAAAACTCAAGTATGGCAATAGAACAAAAGGGCAATAAAAGAAAGTCATATGGAACAAAGGATCATTTGTTATTAAATAAAGTTTATAGTGGAGAACTGTAAAAAGGGGAAGACTCTAAGTATGGCATGAATTGACTACAAAAAAGCATTTGATAGTATCCTACATTCATGGATAAGAGTGCTTAAAAATGTATAAGATACACCCTACACTGATTGGCTGTGTTACAGTACCCTTGAAGCAATGACAGACCACTTTGCAATTAAGCCATGATAAAGGACAGATTATTATCCCAGGGATAAAAATTCAAAGGGAGATATTCCAAGGTGACTCCCTGTCACTGTTGCTATTCTGCCTTGCCATTAACACATTAAGCTGTTTACTTAACGGCTTAGGTCATGACTACAATGTGACTCCTAGAAAACAACAAAGTCTAAAGACGTCTATTTGTCAATGATTTAAAACCATATAGCTCATCAGCTGAGGAATTGAAAGCACAGCTGTTGGTTGCGAAAACTTTTTCAGATATTAGAATGGCATTTGCCCTTGATAAACATGAAAAGCAACCTTTAAAGTAGGAAAACTGCAGCACCAGGCAAACAGTTTGGGACAGGAATGTGATATAAAAGAACTTTAGCAAGAGGAAGTGTATAAATACTTGGGAACTGATGGACGAGCAATAAAACATGAACAAATGCATATAAAACTTAGTAAGGAGTACTTTAGAAGACTTAAATTAATCCTGAAAACAGTGTTGACATCCAGGAACAAAATCCAAGCTATAAACCAGTTTGCTCTTCCTGTCCTAGCTTACAGTTTTGGAGTGATTGATTGGTCCCAAAACATGTTCGATAGATTAGATATTAAAACAAGAAGGATGCTTCATGCTCATCAGATGATCTATAAAAATCAGTGCATACCAAGATTTTATATTCCCCATTTTGAAGGAGGGATGGTCTTCCTTGAAATTGAATACATGTACAGATCGCAATCATGGGACTTCACACATATCTGCTGACTTCACAAGACCAAAACGTAGTGAAAGTTTTGAAACATGAGAATAAATCTAAGATGACTTCTCTGCTTAACCTAGCATAAGCATATCACCATCAAGCAGGAATGGAAATCAAACCAGACGTAGATAAAAATCAGACAGCAACTGAATGTGCCAAAAAACAAAAGAAAGAATATAAGGTGAAGGACTAGATGAAAAGGCAAGAAATGTGAAAATAATCATAAATATAGTAGCAAGCATAGAAAACTTCTGGAAGAACCTCATGTTGATCAGTAATGAATGCAGGAATGGTTAAGGAGAGGTGAATTCAAACCAAGAGATGAAAGGTTAATATTGGCAGCCCAAGACAGTGGTCTACTTACACGCTGATTTACAAAGTCCATTCAACACGTGGGAGAAACAGACAAATGTAGGTTTTGTAAAACCAAACTGGAAAGAGTTGCACACCTCATTGCTGGTTGTGACATACTAATGGCAGAAGGACTGTATACTGAAAGGCACAATAATGTGGTGAGACTGTTGCACTGGGGTTATGCAGCCATTATGGTTTTGAAGTGGCTGAGAAATCACTGGAAACATGAGCCCCAAAACATCATAGAAAATGATGGTCTACGTAACATGGGATCATCCACTACCAACAATTCAAAAAAAGGTGCTAGAAAACCGGATGTAATAGTCCAAGAAAAGACAAGAGCAGCATTCATCATTGAAATCACCACACCCAATTACTACAGTGTCCTGCATACAGAGAGACATAAGGTTATAAAATATCAGGATTTGCAAGCAAAAATGAGAGCAATGTGGAAGAAGGCTACCCAGATAGTTCCAATTGTAGAAGGAGCAACTGGTCTTATAAAAAGAGTCTACAGTTATATGTAGATATTTTACCAATAGATGTAACTCCATACAAATTGCAGAAGGAGTCTTTACTGGGCACGTTGAGTGCTGTGAGGAGCACTTTTGGATGACATCAAAGAGTGAAATAATGCTAATTTCGTGAACTTTAATTGTACTTTGACTTAGGAATTGGGTCCATTCCTGTTATGGTATTAGAAACCCAAAAGATTTGGAGAAATTTTTTAAAAAAAGTGAGAGACCATACATTTGAACACAGCAAAGATGCTAAATGGATAATGAGTTTAAAAGTGCAGTATTTGTAATGGGATGAAGTCATGGCCAGCGATATTGAAACAAAGTTAAGAAAAGCCTCCAACTGGAAAACCCCAGGCCCAGATGCAGTAACTAAATTCTGGTTAAAAGTGTTAATATCTTTGCACTAAGATTTAGCTAAGACTAGGAACTATTTGTATGCGCACCCTGAGCAGACACCAACCTGACTAACAACAGGAAAAACAATGCTGCTACTTAAGAGTAAATCTGCAAGCTACCCTTAAAACTATAGACCAGTAACTTGGTTTCCGATGATTTATAAACTATATACTGGAACTGATGATGGCAGAGTTTATAGTCATTTAGAAGAAAGTTCAATTATGGCAGTAAACAAAAGGGTAATAAAAAGTAAATCATTTGGAACAAAGGCTCATTCCTTTATAAATAAAGTCATTGTGGAGAAATGTAAATAAGGGGAAGAATCTAAGTCTGGCATGGATCGACTACAAAAAAGCATTTGATAGTATCCAGCAGTCATGGATAAAAGAGTGCTTAAAAATGTAAAAGATGCACTCTACCCTGATCGACTACATTACAGTGACCATGAAACAGTGGAAGACCACTTTGCAGTTAAGCTGTGATGAAGGACAAAGTATTATTCCAGGGATAAAAATTCAAAGGGGGATATTCCAGGGTGACTCTTTGTCACTGCTGTTATTCTGTCTTGCCCTTAATCCATTAAGCTGTCTACTTAGCTTAGGCTGTGGCTATAATTTGGCTCTTAGAAAACAACAAAGTGTAAAGACATCTTCTCTTTATCGATGATTTAAAACTGGGTAGCTCATCAAATAAGGAACTGAAAGTACAACTGCAAGTTGTCATAACTTTTTCAGATGATACAAGAATGTAGTTTGGTCTTGATAAATGTGCAAAAACAACCTTTAAAGCAGGCAAACTGCAACACCAAGGAAACCGTTTTGGACAGGAATGTGAAATAAAAAAAAATTGAGGAAGAGGGAGTGTATAAATATTTGGGAACTGAAGGATCAACAATAAAAATGAACAAATGCGAATAAAACTTCTTAAGGAGTGCTTTAGAAGACTTAAATTAGTTCTGAAAATAGCATTGACATCTAGGAACAAAATCCAGGCTATAAACCAATTTACTCTTCCTTTCCTAACTTACAGTTTTGGAGTGATTGACTAGCTCCAAAATGTGTTGGATAGATTTGATAGGAAAACAAGAAGGATGCTTCATCTCATCCAATAATTTATAAAATTCAGTGTACACCAAGATTATATATTCCCTATTCTGAACGAGGGATGGGCCTCCTTGAAATTGATTACATATATAGATCTGCAATCGTGAGACTCCACACACATCTGCTGACCTTGCAAGACTCAAAAGTAGTGAAAGTTTTGAAACCTCAGGAAAAATAAAATAAAGATGTCTTCTCTGCATAATCTAGCAGAAGCATATCGGCATCAAGCAGGAATGGAAATCAAACCAGAAGTAGATAAAAACCAGGCAGCAACTGAATGTGCCAAAAAACAAAAGAAAGAATATAAGGTGAAGGATCAGATGAAAAGCAAGAAATGTGGAAAATGCATAAATATAGTTACAAGTATAGAAAACTCTTGGAAAAACCTCATGTTGATAAGGATCAAATGCAGTAATGGTTGAGGAGAAGTGAATTTAAACCAAAAGATGAAAGGTTGATATTGGCTGCCCAAGACAGTGGACTACATATGCATTGGTTTACAAAGTCCATTGAACATGTAGGAGAAACAGACAAATGTAGGTTTTTTAAAACAGAATTGAAAACAGTTGCACATCTTTTTGCTGGTTGTGACATACTAGTGGCAGAAGGACTGTATACTGAAAGGCATAATAATGTGGCAAGACTGTTGCATTGGGGATTGTGCAAACATTATGGTACTGAAGTAGCTGAAAAGCACTGGAAACATGAGCCACAAGACGTCATAGAAAATGAGGTTTATATCACATGGGATCATCCATTCCCAATGGTTCATAAAACAGATGCAAGAAAACCAGATATTTTAATGTATGAAAAGAAGGCAAAAGTAGCATTGATTGAAATCGCTACACCTATTAAATTGTGTCTTATGTACAGAGAGATGAAAAAGTCATAAAATACCAGGATTTGCAGGCAGAAACAAGAGCAATGTAGAAGAAAGATACCCAGGCAGTTCCAGTAGTAGTAGGAGCAACAGTTCTTATAAAAAAAAAAGAGTTTACAATCATAGTTAGATATGTTATACGTAACTCCATACAAATTGCAGGTGTCATTACTGGCCACATTGTGGGTGCTGCAAAGAGCACTTCTGGCTGACAAAGATTGAAACAGTACTAATTTCCTGAACTTTAATCATACTTTGACTTACGAATGGGGTCCATTCCCGTCCTGGTATTAGAAACCCAAAAGACTTGTAGAAATTAAAGGATCTGAATGGAGAGCTGAAATAAGGAGACTGGTATTGCTGGAACTGAATTCATTCTTAATATTGGTGAGAACCTTCAGATGGCGGAGCCTGTTTTAGAAAGTCTCACCAACAAGACACTGATATATAGAGTGCATTTTAAATACAATGGAAAAAGTAGATAAAAAATGCTGGTTACACAGGTCACAAGGGGAAAAAGTGCCCACTCCTGGATGCAGTGGTTCCAGGACATGAAACATTCCTGCCACAGGGGTAGCCGGTTGGGAGTGAAGGTAGCATCTCTGTAGTAGAAGGAAGTAGTCCATTAAAGGCAAAAAAAACAAACTGTTAAACTAAGTAAGAGGCAGAAAGACAATAATGTGGACTGTTGAGGAGAAGAAAGAGATTGTTGTATACTGTTACTATCATGCCAAAAAAAAAAAAAAACGAGGAAAGAAAGACTTTAACAAGACAAGAAGAACAATTAAAAACTACAGATAATTTAACATCTTTAATGTACCATATCATAAAAAAATTACTTTGATGAAGAGACTTTGGGTCAACGGGAAAAGGAAGCAACAGAAGTAAGACAGGATAAAGAACAAAAAATGGAGGTTATTTAAAGGTATATGAAGAAACACAGACATGGGAAAGAAAATGAGATCTGATACGGTATGATATTTATGCAGAGAAGAAGTTAAAATAATCAGTACAAAAATACAGCTTTACAAGTATTTGAAAAAAATACAAGTAAATACATTGTGATATGGTAAATTTCACATAAAAAACTAAAGCAAAAGGTGGAATGTCCTGAAAAAAAAAAGAAAAAGCTTTTCTTGCCTGAGAGCAAGTCCCCCTCCACATCCCCTCATTTTGGAAGACACCCCTAAATTTTATTTATGCAATCTCCATTGTTGCAAAACAGTGGAGAAAAGGCAACACCATACCTTCCTAAAAGTGACTTTCAGTGATAGTCGTTGAGCTGTTTTTAGTGTTATAAACAGCCCTTGGCATAGAAATAGTGGCAGAATTTAAACAAGTAGAATTTTGTGGTGATAAGACTATCTGTGCAGTGAAGGCTTTAGTGTGGAAACTCTGACACAGGTAATATCACAATGCGATATGCCAATGAGTCTCCAGGAAGAGGAACAACAGATGAAGCAGGATGTGTCTGAAGAAGATACACCACAGGGTGATGCACTGGAACCTTTTGTAGGAAACGTGCACAAAGTCCAGTTAGAACTGCACAGCAAAGTAAAGAGCAGGAGATGGCTAATCCTCTGACACTGACAATATTGCTACATGATGGGCCCAGTTACAATTGCACTGAAAGGAAAGAGCAGAAAATGGGGACCAAAGAAGTTGCCCTCAGTCTAAACGAAAATGATCTATGGGAAGAGCTGCTTGATTTAATATACAGATGGATACACATGTTGAGATCAATAAAAGAAATGAGTGTGTGTGTGTGTGTGTGTGTGTGTGTGTGTGTGTGTGTGTGTGTGTGTGTGTGTGTCTCTTTCGACTTTTCCCGGTTAGGGGTCGCCACAGCAGAACTCCGGTCCGCTAATGATTGGCAGTAGATTTTTACGTGCTGGCTTGCCGGGCCTAATGCACAACCTTCAACGAAGGAACTCCCATTCATGCATGTCACCACACAGAAGATGCTCTAACTGAGAATCGAACGGGCAACGTCTAAAAGAAAGCAAATAACACCCAAAATGTTAGAAATGTGGAAAACCAGGTGAACAGAACTATTAAGAGAAATTCATGCAACATAACAGAAACAAGTAGGATATACAATTGTGCAGCTAAACTAATAACAACGTGTTACCATAAAAATGTAGACCAACAAATGAAAGAAACAGAGCAAGTAGAACGCTACCCTGGAAGTGGTGAATCAAGAAAACTGTAAAGCAGTTAAGACCAGCATTACTGTGAGAAGAATATAGAAAAGGGAACAGATCTAAAATCCTTCCAAAGATAGTTATGGTAAAATCAATGCACAGGATTGAGATAGACTACGATTTATCATGTACTATTTCCAGTAATAAACTAAAAATATCAATGCAAGTAGAAATACTTAAAATGGTATGCATGCAAATGTAAAGAGAAGTAGAAAATCAGGAATTCGTTGATGACACAAAAATGATTTATAGAGAAATGCAAAGCAAAAACAAGAGAGACATCACAAAAAAGAAGAAATGGGTATTTATGAAGATCCTGTTGAACATAACTATGCTGAATGGATGAAAGAGTTAAAAGAAGTGGAGTAGGAAGTCAACATAAAAGACATTGGAGAAAGCTATGACCAGCGCAATTAGAAGAAAATTAAGAAAAGCTGATAAATGGAGAACTATGAGTTCAGGTGCAGTGCCTAACTTCTCACTAAAGGTATTAATAGTTTCATACAATGGTTTAACACTGAGTAAAATGACTTGTCTTCATATCACAAATAGGCATTAATCGTGTTTAAAAAAAAACTGTTAAGAGTTATATACTGGATTTGATGCAGACATAGTTTGTACTCATCTCGAAAAGAATAAAACATTACGATAGAACAAAAAGGTAATAAAAGAAAGTCATGGAACAAAGGATACTATATTCTTAAATAAATGTTTTTAATAGCAAATTTTACCACCAGATATCAGGCATTATAATTGTACACCCATTGTGAATACTTATGCCAGTTTGGTATTGGATAAATAGGAAATAATTTTGTGTACAGTGCTTCAAATTGCTACTCAAAAAACTTTGCCTGCTTTAAACACTTTGTAGTTGATGTTTTTTTTTTTATTTGGGGTGGTGAGCAGGATGAATTGGTTCGATTTGATGAATATCTGAATAGCAGTGCTCAATTTTTGACATTTTCTATGTACGTTTCATCTACTAGAATTGTATTTTTGGATGTGGAGCTATTCTTCAATGGATGTGACATGCAAACATCTGTGCATAAGAAAGCTGTACATAGAAACAAATATTTATACTTTGAGTATGTATATGCCGCACATCTTTAAGGGAATTGTCAAAGGACAATTTTTATGTAACAGCAGATTAAATACTAATATTGATGGGTGCATTGCATAAATGAATGAAATGATTAATGAATTTAGAGATAGAGACTTTGATAAAACAGTACTAAGTAATGTGATTACTGATGTTCTAGGGATGAGAGAGACCCAAGCTAAGCCATATTATAGTAATGAAACATCAATAAATGAACAAATGGCTGTATTCAATGATGATGATAAATTACTATATCTCACTTCCTAAAGTAGATATACAAATGGTGTAAAGAAAATTATAATGGATAATTAGGGCATACTTACAACTATACCAGCGCTACAGATTATTGTAGGTAAAAAACCTAGGTTTGCTTATTGCAGTTGTTCTAGTTTAAAACCAATGTTATGTTATAAAGGCACTCGATTTGTCTTGATGTCTAAAAAGCTGCATAAAGTGGGTACTTAACCATGCTATAACTGTTGTTGCTGCTCTAGTATTAATAGTGATCAGGCTTTTACACATCGTATTACAAAGAAAGTACATGTCCTTAAATGCTCTGCTACATGTACTTTAATGTTATATACCTTGCAACTTGCAAGGTATGTCCTAGTTTTTACATGGGAAAATCAGTAAGACATCTAAAGGACAGAATAATTGAACATCGATCAGAGAATAAAAGGAATGCTTCCACAAATGCAATAGCAAAATATATTGGTGAAAATGGCCCAATGCATGTTTTTAACTTTAGGGTGCTTGCCATGGTATATAAAATGTGAAGGGGGTGATATAAATAATAAACTTGAAATTAAAGAATATGAGTGGATTGTACGACTACAAGCTGACCACCCAACAGGTATTAGCCAAAGCTACAAGCCTTAAACCAATTCTTAAATGTAAGCAGTATTGCTTAAAATAAGATGTCATTCTTTATATGAGTAATTGTATGTTAATTGTTTAATTGAATATTCTATATGATTGGCTGTGCTTTTATGAGATTGAGCTTTTAAATGAAATGTATTGAACTGTTTTAATTTGAACAGAGGAAGGGTTTGTTAACCTGAAAGCTTTGCTTTAGTTTATTAAATGTGTATGATCGGTACACTGCTGAGTTACTTTTTATACTATTTTTAAATAATGCTATAACAGAGAAAGTAAAAATGGGAAGAATCTGAGTAAGGAAAGGGTAGCTTACAAGCAAACATTCAACAGCATCCCACATTCAGTGTAAAGGGGTGCTTACAGATGTACAAGATGTACCCTACATTTAGCAGTTACATTGCAGTGTATGTAAAACAGTGGCAAAGCACTTTGCAACTGGGCCTTCACAGAGGACAGTTATTGTGAGGGATAAAAGTTTAAAGGGGGATATTCCAGGGTGATTCTGTCATCACTGCCATTTTGTCTTGTCCTTAACCTATTACTCTTTTTTTCTTAATAGACTTTGGTATAGTTACAGTTTAACTTAAGAAACAAACTTTTTCAAACACCATCTCATCTATGTTTTGTAGATGTTATTAAATTGTACAGCTCATCAGATAAGCATATGCAAACATAACTAAAAATTAAAATGTTTTAAGATGTAAGAATGACACTTAGTCTTGATAAATGTGTAAAAGTAACATTTATAAATGAAAACTGAAACATCAGGCAAGTATCAACTTGGTACAACAATCCAGTATAAATGAACGTGAACAGGAGGGAATGTACTATTTGGGAATAGATGAAGGGTCAACAGTAAAACACAGACAAATGAGGACAAACCTTAGGAAGGAATACTTAAGAAGAGTACATTTTATATTGAAAACTGCCTTAACGTATATAATTAAAATGCAAGCTAAAAAATAAATTTACGTTTCCTGTTCCATGGATCCACCTTTCAGACATATTATTTCCAACAAGAAAACCAAAACTGAAAAGATTGCGGAATACTTGGACTCTATCCTCAACCCCCTAGTCCAAGCTACACCCCATTATTTAAAAGACTCATGGTTATTTCTAAATGAATTGTATCTCAAAAAAGATAATTTATCTAATTGCATTTTAGTGACTTTAGATGTTGAAGGTCTTTACACCAATATCCCTCACTTGGAAGGTTTAGCATTCTTTAGAACATTTTTGAACAAATATACAAATTTCTCCACATCCAAAATAAACACTTTGTGCACACTTGTTGATATTGTATTAAACAACAATTTCTTTTTCTTCAATAATCACATTTATAAACAAATCAAAGGTGTAGCTATGGGTTCGATTGTTGCTCCCTCCTTTGCTAATATTGTTCTCAGCACTTGGGAACTAGAAAAATTGCAACACTTACAAAATTTTAAATCCTTACACATCTACAAGAGGTTTATTGACGACATTTTTTTCGCATGGCATGGTGACAAGCCTTCTTTAGACAAGTTTATTAATAATATGAAAACAAGCATTGGTTTCTTAAACCTTATCTTATCTGATTGTGGTGACAATGTCTCTTTTTTAGACACGAAAATTTACTCTTCCTCTTGTGGCAACATTTGTTCCACTATACACAGAAAAGATACCTACAAAATAAATTTCCTAGATTTCAACAGTTCCCATCCTTACTTCATGAAAAGAAATATTGTACGTAGTCAATTCATCCGCACTTCCAGACTAGTTAGTCAGGATGATGAGTTTTACACACAAGCCACATTACTTATACAGATGTTCCTTTCCAGGAACTACCCTTTATCCCTACTTCTTTCTACTTTTGAGGACATTTCTTCTAATAGACATACTGAACACTTACCCATTTTAATTTATGGTTTTAAACCAAAACCACATCAATTCTCTCCAAGGTTTCTAACATGTCTCTTAGTTTTCCCTTACCCATTTCTAGGGATATGTCCCATATTAGAGACATTTTATCCAAAAACTGGGACATTTTAAATGACTCTCACCACATGGTACATGCTATTGGTTCTTCTCCATTGTTTTCTTATAAGAGAACCAAAACTTTTAAAATGCACTTTGATAATAGGGATTCTCCTTTTTACTCTCTAGATTCACATGTTCCTACTTCCACTACTGGCATGTTTACATGTAACAGATGTGTTGTTTGTCCTTTTATTCATGTGGGTTCTCACTACACCTTTCCTCACAATAGTTATCGCATTTGCTATGACAAATATTTTGATTGTCATTCTACAGCTGTAGTTTATGCGAGCATTTGTGCCTCTTGTCATAGTTTTTATATTGGAAAAACTTCCAGAAAGCTATCTGACAGAGTAAAGGAACATTTAGCTGCCATTAGATCTAAAAACATGAATAATGCTCTTGGCAAACACAGTACCTATTGCACCAACTTTTCAAAATTTTACTTTATAGTTCTTGAACAGATTGAGTGTTTTTTTGGAGATTGGAAATTACTTTTAGAAGTCAGAGAATTAAAATGGCAATTGCTACTTAATTCTGAGGTTTATCCCGGTTTAAATGAAAGTGTCAATATTAAATGTGCCCTTAAATGGTACAGATGAGTACTGTGCCCTTGATTGACACAGATGTATTTAGGTTTTGCTATTATGCATATTTTTACATAATTGTTAGCCTTTCATATAGTATATTATGCCTTTGTTTTATGTTATGCCTTTGTTTAGCACTACTGGATTTATATTGACACCTATAGTTATTTTACTGCATATTTACATTTAAATTTTTATGGTTCCAAATAACTTTTACAGTTGACACTTTATGATTCTATCTATTTACAGAATTATTTAAGCATATCTTCTCATTGGCTTTCTTATGTGCACATGACTTTTGAATTGTATTTGAATAATTAACAGTTATTTACTTGTACATTCTGAAGAAGCTCTTCTATCTAATAAGAGCGAAAGCTTAATTGAACAGTTTAGTGTCCGTGTATTCATTATATTTATTTTTTTCCTCAGTTTTAGAAGTTTTAATTTTATATTCTTCAATTCTTCTTTAGAGCGTTTTTTTGTTTACAAATATATATATATATATATATATATATATATATATATATATATATATATATATGTATATAGTGTGTGTGTGTATAAATATATATATATATATATATATATATATATATATATATATATATATATATATATATAGTGTGTGGTATATATATATATATATATATATATATATGTATATATATATATATATTAGTGATAGTATTGTGTGTATATATATATATATATATATATATATATATATATATATATATATATATGTATGTATATATATATATATATATATATATATATATGCTCATAATATATATATATAAATATAGTGTGTGTGTGTGTGTATGTATATATATATATATATATATATATATAATAAATCACAATTTCCCCAATAGTACAGGATCCAATGAAGGCTGTCCCACGATAGCAGTCCAAAGGTAGTCCAAAAAACATACAAAATGG
>NC_056744.1:1705797781-1705807781 GCF_019279795.1 Protopterus annectens
TGCCAAGTCATGGTGATAAATCCATGACGCATCAGTGTTACCAACGGGATTAATAGGTTTATTAAGAGAACGTGCATTTCGTATTTTACCTTGAGGCAAGCCATTTGCGTGCCTGATAGCTGGTATCAGATATCCCAAAAAACAACTTCCTGACCAGCCATATGGTAACCATTTATATGCTTTCCTACCACAAATAAAATAACAATCATTTGTTTTGATGGTAATATTGGTTGCAAATTCATAACTCCCATTTGGCTTTAGCCTCTTAAATAACAGGCCATATACATACAGCATTTTTTCAACAAAACTAATATCATTTACATTGATGTCTTTTTTTATAGCTCCAAACTTAGTCTCACACTGCCCTTCTAGGGTACAATTATGAACTATTGTCAAATTACATTGGCTCAGCCCCACCTTAACTTTCCCAATCTTTTGAAAACACACTGTTCCATTTTGGCGCCCCAGAAGAGGCAGCGCCACCTTGTCTCTCAGTGGTACTTCTGTGGTTTCAAACAACAAACTATTCCAAGTATCATTTATTCCCAGAGGGCTGTCCCTAACATTAAGCCACTGTGTACAGTAGGTATTGCAGTACATACCCAACAATTTGAGACATTCATTGAGGATGCATATGCATATTTAATCGCTTGATATGTATTAAAGTTTGGATGCCAGCTGGTGTGTTTGTCTCTTTTTGAATGGCTAGCTTCATTAAAAGACAGAAATGTCCAAAACAGAAATATTACAATCACAATAGTTATAAACAATAAAACATTGCAATAGAACCATTTTCTCTTATTCTCATTATTGTCCTTCATGATTGTTGCTGTCTGTTTGTTCCTCAGGGGAACTCAAGTCTTTATTTAACTTAAAATGTTTTATGATTTTGCAATGCGTTAGGTGGATCCATGAGGACCTTTCTTTAATCCGAACTGCTGTTGGAGTTGCGATTAGCACCTGGTAGGGGCCCTCCCATTTGGGATGCCCAATTCTTGCGTTTATTATTTTGATCCAGACCCACTCGGGTCTGATTTCCGTGATCTTGTCGCCTCTTGAACCTGAAAACAATCATTCGTTAAACAGCTGTTAGTATTGGTCAGCATTTTCCTCATGTACTCAGCTATCTCCTCACCCCCCTCACATTCCGCAGGCAACAAGTTTTGCCACTGTGGGACGTAATAAGGTCTCCCATACAACAACTCAAATGGGGTGACTCCTTTTGAGGTGGGAGTTGTGCGCATGGAAAGGAGGGTTAGAGGTAGACAGGTAATCCAAGACTGATGTGTCTCGGCCATGAGTTTTCTCAACTTGCCTTTAGAATGCCGTTATGGCGTTCCACCAACCCTGCTGACTGTGGGTGGTAGGCACAATGGTGTTTCAATTCAATTTGGAAAACTGTAGACAGTTTCTGTATGATCTGATTGACAAAATGTGTGCCGTTGTCAGAGTAGATGCGTGTAGGAAGTCCAAAGTGCGGGACGATGTGATTGACCAAAATTTTAGCCACTGATTGAGCATCCGGATGTGTCACCGGAAAAGCCTCAACCCACTTAGTAAATGCATCTACTATTACTAACACAAACTTCTTTAGTTGTGCCGGGGTCAATTCGATGAAGTCCATACATATTGTATGAAAAGGATAGGGGGGTGTTGGAAATGATGCCGAGCAACTCTGACCCTCCCCCGTGGTATTTAGCACATACTATGCAGGATAGACAAAACGCTTTGCATATGCAATGAAACCCTTGGTCCAAAAGGTAAGGTGGATAATTCTAACCATAGCTGCAGGGCCCAGATGGGAAGGGCCATGCACAACTAGTGCTGCATATCTAAAAAGATTAGTAGGCAAAACATATTTATTATCCCGTCCCACATAGATTCCTTTGTTCTGCCTAACACCATACCTAGTCCAGCGTTGTTTTTCCTGTACTGTGCTAAGTTCCTGCATGACTTGTAAGGTTTGCAAATCAAATTTATCTGTTGGTTGTAATTCTGTAGGTGTGGTTTCAAGTGAAAAGGTACTGGACATAGCTGCCTCTTTGGCTGCTTTGTCTGCTAGGGCATTACCAAGTGATACCGGGTCCTTAGCACGGTATGAGCAGCGCATTTACAGATGGCCAAATCCCGTGGCCGTTGGACGGCTTGTAGTAATTCAAGGATTAGGTCTTTGTGCATAATGTCTTTCCCCGAGGTTGTAACCATCCCCCTATTTTTCCATTGCTGAGCAAACACATGCACCGTAGAGAAGGCATATTGACTATCCGTATAGATAGTGACATTCCTGTCCTCTGAAAGGAGACATGCCCTTGTCACAGCAATCAGTTCCGCTGCTTGAGCGGATAAGTTCCCGGGGAGTGGTCTTGCCTCTATTATCTGAGTTGCAGTAGTAACTGCATACCCTACCTGCGTGGTGCCTGTTTCTGTTTTGCGTGCTGACCCATCTACAAACAGTGTCCAGTCCGCATGTAGTAAGGGTTGATCTTTAAGATCCGGTCTTGGTAGAACTTTAGAATGTATGAGATCTAAGCATACATGCGGAATACCGACTTCAGCAACAGGTAGCAATGTCGCTGGATTTAAGGTAGTGCATCTCTCAATTGTCATGTGTGGCTGCGATAACAGCGTAGTCATACAAGATAAATGTCTGCTAGGTGACAGAAATGTTAACTTGTCCTGCAGAAGGATGACTGCTACAGAGTGCGGGACTTTAACGTAAGATCATGGAACAATACCAACGTGGCAGACGCTTGTACCGCCAAAGCGGCTGCAAT
The DNA here is from genome assembly GCF_019279795.1 of Protopterus annectens. NCBI lineage: Eukaryota > Metazoa > Chordata > Ceratodontiformes > Protopteridae > Protopterus > Protopterus annectens. Next base: position 1,705,800,556 of record NC_056744.1, read on the forward strand.
TACTGCTTGCACACAGTGTGGTAATGCTCGTGCTACTGAGTCTAATTTGCTAGAGTAAAATGCCAATAGTCTTAACTTATCTCCATACATTTGCATTAAAACAGATGTCATAAATCCCTGCTTGCAATCTACAGTCTGTATAAAGGTCTTACTGTAATCTGGAAACCCCAATGTTGCTGACCCAGCTATCAGTTGCTTGATCCTAGTAAATGCCTGTACTGCCTTGTCTGTCCAGTGCAGCAAATCTTTTGCCGCCATCGGTATTGCAAAAATTAAGTCTGATAGCGGGTGCACTTCTTCGGCGTAGTTGGGAATCCAACTACGACAGAAGTTCGTAATGCCTAAAAAGGACATCATTTCTTTTTGTAGTTGGCATGGGGCTTGTAAAATAGCATTCTTTCTGCTGTCATCTAATCGCCTGCCCTTCCCAGAGATAGTATAACCCAGGTAACGTGCTTCTAATTTACAAAATTGTAACTTAGACTTATTTACCTTATGTCCTTCGTGTGCCAGAAAGTGTAGTAGTCGAATAGTCTCGACTTACAGAGTTCTTCCGTAGTCGCGCCAGGAGGATATCATCCACGCACAGCAGTAGGTGGCACCCTTGGGCTGGTTGGAACTGAGCCAAATTGGTGGACATCTCTTGTGAGAAGATGGTCGGACTTTCGCAGTATCCCTGCGGTAACCTGGTATAGGTATAACGCTTGCCCATAAACGTAAATGCAAACCAAAATCTACTATCTTCCTGCAAGGGAATAGAGAAAAGGCATTACTGATATCAATTACAGAAAAGTAGTTATCTGTTGGAAGGATATCGCTCAGCAGAATAGACTGATCCGGGACTATGGGGCCCGAGGTACCACCGCTGCATTTATTGCCTGTAAGTCTTGTACCATCCTCCATGTCCCATCCGTTTTTTACTGGAAATAAGGGCGTATTACACGTGAGTCTGTGCACAGAATTAATACTCCAGCTTTCAAAAGTGCTGTGATTACCGGTAAAATGCCCTCCTCTGCCTTTCTGCTCAAGGGATACTGCCGTTTATGAGGTCTAAATTCTGACTTGGGTGTAATCTTTACCTGTCCTCCCGCTCTAATCAGTCCGATATCGTGCTGACCCTGCGATTATAATGAGTTTGGAATCATCTGCAATTGAGATTCTTCCATGGGGGTAAGGAGACATAGTCATAATGTCCCAGGGGATTGTATCGGTTTGTCTTCCCTGAGGTGCACGGTCGGTCTGGCTTGTGTAACCCAGTTAAGTTTTTGAACCTGAATGCCCTTACCTGCCAACTGTTCTGGTGTCCATCCTACCCATTCAGTTATTTTCTTACCCACGAGGTACCATGACATTCCTTCACCCTCCGTGACTGAAATATGTGTGGTTAATTCATTCTTATACAGCAGCTGCATATCCCTTGTAAGGCTACATGTGACTGCAGAATTACCTAGTGTGTCCCAAAAAGGCTATGCAATACTAGTTTGGTGACCTTAAAACTAAGAAATTTCTTTTCAGATTCTAAATCAGGTCCGCACATCTTCTGTAATACATTGTGCAATGTAATGGATCTGACACCTTCGGATTTGTTATGCCGTATTTGCTTAATGCCAAATTTGTAAGAGCCGTCACTACACTCTGGGGCCTGTCTCTATCAAATCATTACTATACCAGTAATGTAGATCTCCCTGCCCTCTAATAGCATTGCACTATTCAGTTCTATTCTCCTTGCCACCATCCCGTGGAGGTTGGGACGGCTGCTATACCGAACACTTGCATTAAATCTCTTCCTAGTAAATGTACTGGGCAGATTTCTGAAATTATTACTCGGAACCGTATGGTTTGGTTCGTCTCTGGGTCGGTAAACCACAGAGGTTTGGACAATGGCTCTTTGTAAATACGACCATTTGCTGCTTTTACAAGCACATATTCATCCGAGGTAACATCGGATGATATGGCAGTACTTCTGACTAACGCTCGAGAAGCCCTGAGTCACAAAGAAATTCTATGTCTCGCCCTCAACTTGCAATGTGATCACTGGTTGGGATTCCAATTGCATAGTTGATGCTAGTGCTGTTAGATTTACCATTTGATATTTCTCATTTTCTGCCATTTCCTGTCCCCACCCATCGCCTTCACTTATACCTACTTCCCCATTCTCACTTTCTTCTTCTTCCTCATACCCTCCATCTACGCCTTTTGACCATCATATAGTCATGCGGTACCACCGAAGCAACCATCGGTTTCTCCGGTCCTCTGCAATCTCTGGCGAAATGTCCTTTCTTACCGCACTTAAAACACTCCCCTCTTTTGCCTACCCTCAAATCCTCAGAATGACTTATGCCTCCCCGTCCTCGCCCTCTTCCCCTGCCACGCCCTCTTCCACGATTTGCGGAACCTTGAACTAACATTAAAGTTCCATCTTCACTAACTGTAAAAATCTGGGCTTTTTTATTTTTTTTTTCCTTCAGGTATTTCTCAGCATGTCTAGCATAATCCATAAGGGGCTGTAGACGCGCTGTCCTGTGTGTGATCATATGCTTTTGTATAAAGTTACCAATGGCTGTCTTGCAGCCCTTTAGGAATGCATTTTTCAGTTGCTGTTCATAGGGCGAGTCATTTGCCTGATTTTCTGCCTTAATCAACCCACTATGAGCATCAAAACATTGTGTGAGACGATGTAGATAATTGTCTACGGTTTCGTCATCTGATTGAACGCATTGATTAATGCAAGTCCAATCTGCTTTGGGCTTCCAATGTTCTTCTATTTTATCTAGGAGAGTCTTTATTCTGGTTCTACACACTTCGAGTTAAACGGCAAGGCTCCCCTTCCTCTGGTAGCAGGGGTCCCAAGTTCCGCAAATAAGGTGCCAATCAGGTCCTAGGATTTGCCTTATTACTTGTTCAAATTCTACAGCGTTTAATCTATAACTCATTCTCATGCCCCCTACGCCTGTACGGAATGTACGCATATCTACTTTTGGATGGGGAATCCCTCTACCGCTGGATATCATCACGGGTCCACGGTCGGTAGACCAATATGGTAGGACCCTCGCCTGCTTGAGGATTTGCCACTTCTATCAGTGGGTATTCCTCTCCTTCCTGATCTACCTTCTCCTTAATTTTCCAGTCCCCTTCTCTCCTAATACTCCGCTCGTAAGTCAAGAGTGTTGGCAGGCTCTCTGTAATATAATACGTGGCGTGGGGGACACTCACGAAGCCTGGTATTGCGGTGGGTCCTGGTCGGGGCACCTCAATAACCTGTGCAGGGTCTGGATACTGGATGGGAGGGGCCGAGGGATTCTGGTGACTACGACTGACTATGGAAGTTTCATTATCTTCCTTTTGAACAAAGTACACATCTTTTTCACTTGAATTACCACACCCTTTTTCAAATTTTGTTCCTTATGTTTTTATTTGCTTCCTCCAGCCATTTCTGTGCCTGGGAATCCCTACCTTCTTTTGCTTCCTTGTCTTATTTCCTGCCTGTTTGCAGTAATCTTACTAGATTTTGACATTCTGACTTATTTAAACATCCACTAAACCCATGTTCCTTTTCCATTTATCTAAATACTTTACATTCTTTGGGTGTAAATCAAACATAAACTTTTCATCTTCAGTTTTGTCGCCTTTGGCTAACTGGTTCCTGTTCCCATTTCTCTTACGAAACTATTCCTGTTCCTGAGATCTCTTGTATATGGAATCTATTCACATATACCCCTTATACTTTGAGAAAATTCAATTTCTCCCTTGACTAGTCCCTTAAAATTTAGACAAAAATTCCAATCAGAAACAACAAAAATAGCTTTTCTTTTGCTTACCTTTGTGATTCCTCCGCCCTGTTTCGCTGCCACCTCACGGATTGAATCTGGAAAGAGTGACTGGCCTCTAATTTCAACCTGTTTCAGTTGGAGGTCTTTCATTCGAGGAGAGCCTGATCTCTCTCCACCTGCGCAGGTTTTCAGCCTCTCTTTGTTCGATTCGCGTGCAGGGGCCGCCTAACGCTAGGCGCCAGTTATGTCGAAAGATTTTACTCTTCTAACATATTCTGGAAGAATCACACCAAGTTCTTGTAAGCAAGTAAAACAGCTTTATTTTTACATGCATGGAGATCTGCTACATGATAGTAATATGCCAGCAGTCTGGCTACTTGTACTTTGAGTTCTCCTTATATAGACCCTCCTGCACGTACATACACGTAGCACACAGAACATTCATTAAAATTGATAGTTTGATTACTTGTTTTTACCAGCCAGTACCACAGTTATTCTTGCACCATTAACTTTATCAGCAGTTTAAGATTAACTCCTGCATTCCTCAGTGATCAACATTTTCCAGAACATTTCAGTTTGCACGCAGTGAACATTTTTCTGCTTAACCCTTTAAATACAGAATACAAAATATGTTGACTTCAGTATTTTTCCACATATATATAGATATATATATAGATATATAGATAGATATAGATGTATAGATATATATTTAGATGTATAGATATATAGATAGATGTATAGATATATAGATATAGATATATAGATAGATATATATATATGTATATATATATATATATATATATATATATATATATATATATATGTATATATATATATATATATATATATATACATATATAGATCTATAGATATATATATATGTGTGTGTGTATATATCAGGTTGAGGAGACTCTGGAGAGGTGGAGATATGCTCTAGAGAGCAGAGGAATGAAGGTCAGCAGGGCTAAGACAGAATGTATGTGTGCAAATGAGAGGGAGGGTAGAGGAATGGTGAGGATGCAGAGAGTAGAGTTGGTAAAGGTGGACGAGTTTAAGTACTTGGGATCAACAGTTCAGAGTAATGGTGAATGTGGAAGAGAGGTGAAGAAGAGAGTACAGGCAGGGTAGAATGGCTGGAGAAGAGTGTCAGGAGTGATTTGTGACAGACGGCTACCAGTAAGAGTGAAAGGGAAGGTCTACAAGACAGTAGTGAGACCAGCTATGTTTTATGGGTTGGAGACAGTGGCACTGACAAAAAGGCAGGAGTCAGAGCTGGATGTGGCAGAGTTAAAGATGTTAAGATTTGCACTCTGTGTAACTAGGATGGATAGGATTAGGAATCAGTATATTAGAGGGTCAGCTCATGTTGGACAGTTTGGAGATAAAGCAAGAGAGACGAGATTGCGTTGGTTTGGACATGTGCTGAGGAGGGATGATGGGTATATTAGGAAAAAGATGCTAAGGATGGAGCTGCCAGGTAAGAGGAAAAGAGAAAGGCCTAAGATAAGGTTTATGGATGTGGTGAGAGAGGACATGCAGGCGGTTGGTGTGATAGAGCAAGATGCAGAGGATAAGAAGAAATGGAAAGAGATGATCTGCTGCGACCCCTAGCGGGAAAAGCATATAATATATACATATATATATATATATATATATATATATATATATATATATATATATATATATATATATAAAAAACAAATAATACCCTAGCTTGGGCATCCCCAAGGTGCATAAAAATGAGCATGACCCTCCCTTTAGACAAATTATATCATTATATCAATCATACGCACCAAAACAAATAAAATCTCAGAATAATTGAATGCTATACTTTGTCCAGGCCACTGAATTTTACCTTAAGGACTCATGGGATTTTTTAGACCAGCTATACAGGGCTAGTTTTAATTCATCAAATTGCTATCTCGTGATTCTGGACATAGTAGGCCTGTACACTAACATCCCTCACCAGGAAGGGATGGATTCCCTTAGACTGTACCTTTCCAAATACGCTAGTTTCCCCACTTCCAAAGTAAATACCATATGTGAGCTAGTGGCTGTAGTTCTCCTCAACAACTTCTTTCACTTCAATCAAAAAGTTTACCTGCAAGTGGGAGGAGTGGCAATGGGGTCAAAAATTGCCGCACCGTTCACTAATCCAGTCTTAAGTACTTGGGAACTAGAAACACTCATCCATTTACCTAGCTTTCAGTCTGTTAAGCTTTACAGACATTATATCGATGATATTTTCTTTGTTTTGGAGGGTACTGATACTGACTTGACCATTTTCATCACTGAGATGACCAATAGTTTTATGTTCCTTGATATTATCATCTCTGGCCATGGTACTTCTATCAACTTTCTTGACACTGTCATAAGAATCAGCCTTTCTACTAATGTGCTGGAATCCATCATCCACTGAAAAAACACCTACCAAAATAACTTTTTGGATTTTAATAGCCAGCACCCTTTATTTTTTTAAAAAGAATGTTGTACCTGGACAGTATATCCGCTTATCCCTCATCATTAACAAAGATGCCGAATTTGTGACTGAAGCTTTGTTTTTCAAAAGCATGTTTCTGGCCAGAAACTATCCCAATGACCTTACTGAGTATGAACCATTAAGAGTTATTAGGAAAAGAGATGATAAGCATAAGCCAGTACTTATTTATGGCTTTACCAGCAAGGGCAGGAGTACTGATATTACTGACAGATTTCCACTGCCCATCAGCAGAGACATGCAAGCCATATGTGAGATCATTTCTAGAAATTGGAACATTTTCTCCTGCCATGATGACCTTAAAGCTATTTTAGGGGATTTCTCCTCGTTTTCCTACAGGAGATCCACTCCTTTGAGGTCCAGTTTTGAAAATAAGGATTCTCCCTTCCTACTGGATGACACTCTCCCACAACCTGGATCCCCTGGTATGTTTACTTGTGGTCACTGTGTAGTGTGCCAGCACATTCTGCGTTGTAACTCCTACACCTTCTGTCATTGTAACTACAGAGTTATTTTCAAACGACATTTTGACTGTCACACGGACTGGGTAGTTTACGCTGCTATCTGCAAAAGTTGCTCTTCGTTCTACATAGGTTAAACTAGCAGGTGACTTTCTGATAGAACCACGAAACATTTAGCAGCCATTAGAAAAAAAGGATAGCACCAATGCTTTCAGTAACCACTGTGGCAAATGCTCTAACTTCTCAGGATTTCTCTTTTTTTATCTTGGAAAAACTTGACTTGTTTTTTGGATACTGCAATGCCTTGCTTGAGTTGAAAGAACTCAAGTGGCAACTTTTAATGGGTGCTGACTCCGTTCCGTGACTCAATGAAATCATCATTATTAAGTGTGCTTTGCGATGGCTACGTTAATCATTTTTAGAAGGATGTTGCCATTTTATAGTAATCTTGTGTCTTTTACTTGTTTTTTAATACTTATGAATTTCATTTAGACATCA
>NC_056744.1:1705810281-1705905281 GCF_019279795.1 Protopterus annectens
GGCACAGTAAAATAATGGGCATAGTTTCTCCAAACTAAAGGGGTGGCGTAAGCCACAAAACTATGGGCTAGGCTTATAAATGCCCTCGGGCAGATAGCCTAGTATGAACCTATGAACCTATAATTTATATTCAGCTTTATAAAAGTACCAAGTAACATGCTGTGATACCCCCACTTGTAAAAATGTTTATTATCCAAAAAATACCTGCTACCTGACAAGTAACCACTCCTTTTAATGGGAAGAACATGAGATCTGCATTACTGTGGGGGCCACATTGTCTTTCCTTGTGAGACTCAAAACTCTGCACCTTATATACATATGGGATAATTTGCTAGGCTTACAATTGCTTACAAGGGCAGTTATCAGTTATTATTATTTTTTTATTTATTTTTTTTTTGTGTCTTTCGGCTTTTCCTGGTTAGGGGTCGCCACAGCGGAACTCCGGTCCGCTAATGATTGGTAGTTGATTTTTACTTGCCGAGTTACCAGCCCTGACACACAACCTTCAACGAAGGTACACCAATTCATGCATGTCTCCACACAGAAGACACTCTAGCTGAGAATCGAACCGGACAGCGTCTTACTGTGAGGCCACAACGCTACCGCAGCCCCACCACCATGGTGTGTGTGTGTGTATATATATATATATATATATATATATATATATATGTGTGTGTGTGTGTATGTATCTGGACAAAGCTAAAAATGATTTGGGGTGGGGACAAAGCTGCTATATGCAGACAATATGGCATTACAAGCAGACTCTTGACTGGGAACTTCAGCAAATGATAGGGGAATGGAATTCAAAACTGAAGGCACTTGAGGTGAAATGGAATACAGTAAAGACAGTTATCTTGGCTAAAAACGGGTGAATCAGAAGAAGCTGTAACTGAGATGGAAGGGAAAATAATGGGACAGGTTAACAGCTTCAAGTTTTCTGGAAGACATGGTTGAGGGAAATCTGAAAGAGAGGGTCATAGGTAGAATCAGTAGAAAAGGCCAGCTCTGACTGAGTTTTAGTTGAGTCTAGAAGAGAAGGTGCTGTTAGAGATGATTAGTAGGGCATATAAAATAATGCATGATAACTGTAAGAGTAAATCGGAGGCGGTGCGACTGGTAAGGCAGTATACAAAGGAACAGTAGGAGAACATCTGTATTGCTCACAAGTATGAGCAACATCTAGAAGGTTTAGGATTTTTGCATAGGTATTTTTATACTCCCACATTTGCATTCTACTTGACATCTGCTTGAAGTGTGATGGGAAAGTGAGAGATAATTAAGAATATGTTTTTAGGGATGTGACAAGTTGGCATATTTTTAAAAAAATCCCCTACAGTGTACTTTGTCAGAAACGTTGGGGAGCAAATTATTGTTTCTAAGGAAATTCTTTTGAGCCGGGATATAGAAACTGAATTTCCTAGTAGTAGTAAGACATTGCTAAGATTAATGCTTTTGGCTAACAAAAAGGTAATGCAGAACAATGGGAATCAAAATCTAAAGCAACTGTAAATGAAATGTTGAATGCTGTAGGGGAGGTAAAAGACCTGGAAGTTGGATCTTGAGTAAAGGGGAGGAGTGAGCTGCATAGAAATAGTGTTTGTGGGAGTATGCAGAACTTGAGCTGAGTAATTTATGCAACATTGGAGTGTATGAAAATTGCTAAAAAAAATGAAAACCTTTGTATAATGTGTGAAAAAGAAACATGTTTGTAGTGGTTGTTTTCTCTATCAAGGTATATGTATCAATGTCATTCCTAAATATATGTGAAATTAATAAAGGTAAAAAAAAAAATCTTGAATTGGAGGTGCTGCAGCCAACAGGTGCAGTGTGTCAGAGGTAGTATGTGATAGAAGAATGCCAAAGAGTCTGCTAAGTAATGGTTGCAACAGTGATGTGACCAGTACTACTATATAGTTTGGAAAGGGCAGTGAAGGCAGAGCAGCTGATGAGGAAGTTAGAGATGATGGAAATGATGTGCTTGAGACAGGTGGTAGGATGCACACTGTGGGACAGAAGAAGAAATGAGGACATTGCAGCAGAGGTAAGAGTAGATACAGTTTAAGAGAAGGTCAGAAAGAATAGATTACAGTGGTTCAAACACATGTGCAGCAAAGCAGAAACCAGTTTGGTGATGAAGATTTGAGAGTCTGAAAGGAAGCAAGAGGAAATATGGACATTCAGCAAAGAGAGGGATGGATCACATGAGACAAGACTTGTGACATTCAGGTGTGACACTCATAGAAGTTAGGGTAGTGGCATTGAATCAAGAGAGATGGTGACAGTTGATGCATCCCATGTAGAAAATGTGGAAGAAAAGGGTAATGGTGGTGGTGGCTGTCGCTTGTCTCTCGTATTCAAGAGACAGTGAAGCGGTGTATGGGTTCAAGATATTTATTGTATTTAAACACATCGGGAACTGGAACATGTACTTAAGCTAACTGACTGACTCATTACTTCAGACACACTCACATGTGCATCTCCATTCATGCCTGCATTCACTCTGGCTGACTGTACAAAATGGCACTGATCTTGCACATGCTCAGTAACCTATATGCACGTGCTGCCTAGCTACATTGGCTGACTAGGTTCCTTACACACTGATCTACAGTGATGATTATGCTGCTGATGATGCATATACATATGTAGTGCGTGTGCGTCTGTGTCTGTGCGTCTTTGGTTTGTGTGTGGATGGTAGTGTTTAATTAAATGAAAAATCTTTAAAGTCGGTATCTGTTTTGTCGTCATACTTTGGTCAAAAAAGCAGATTAGTGAGACTTGTGCAATGGTTGTGTGGTATGGCATTTCCTTAGTACTGTGAGCTCTGAGTTAGAATATGTAATTAGGAGGGAGTGTGGGGGACTGCAGGGGGGTTTACCTCCCCTGAAAAAAATAATGCTTTAAACTTGCATGCTGTGGGGTCTTTAGCATACATAGTGACATGTCAAAATATGTGTTTTGATTACTTTGTGTGATGCTAAGTATATTGATATTTTGTTTTGCTTTTTTTGTTGTATAGCTGTACACCGACAGACAGACCCACAAGCCCCCACACACAGACACACTGTGTATAATATATATATAATATAGTATGTATGTATATATACACATACACACACTTGTACATATGTATATCTTCATATATGTAACACACAGATGTACATACACACACACACACACATATATGTGTATATATATATATATATATATATATATATGTAGAGAGATACAGACTTGTATGTTTTTCCATTTTATTTTTGTGTGTATATTTTTGTGTGTATATATATATATATATAATACACACACACACACACACATATATATATATATATATATATATATATATATGTGTATACACATATATATATATATATATATGTATATATATATATATATATATATATATATATATATATATGTGTGTGTGTATATATATGTGTGTGTGTGTATATATATATATATATATATATACATATACACATATACATATACATTTTGTTGTTATTCATGATCACACACACACACACACACACACACACACACACACACACACATACATTTTGTTGTTATTCATGATCACAAAGGTAGCATTTGAGCTTGGTGCAGTGGCAGCTCAGATGTAAGATAAGGAAATTATTTTTTATACAAAAGTCTGGATGCCTGAGCAGCTCCACTGAGGTCACCATAAAGTAAAAAATAGTGGAATTCAGAATCCACAGGTCAGTCATAAATTAATACTAGGTAGTACCGGGTGATGTAGTACTAGGTAGTACCGGATGATGCATGATGCCCCAGTGTTAAAATATGTAGCTTATCCTGTTTGATAAGGAAATGAGCAAGTCAGAGGCCACGAGCCCCTCAACTGTTACCTGATTATGTTTGTGGCTAGATGACACAAGAGATTGTTTTCCATGGTTTTACTTCTTAGTTTTTGTCCTGTCTTGTAGTTATATAATAACGATCACTTCCAATTTCAGGGTTTATCCCTCTTCTGAGCTTTGAACTTTAGATTATAGGATGTGTTTATTATTTGTTGTGTAATATTGTTCATAAAATAAATACCACTTGCTCTTAACTATAATTTGTAGTTCGTAACATAGACATCACTGTCTGAATATCTGTCCATTGCATTCCTCTTTCCAAATATAGTTTTTAATAAACAACTGTGTATTTTGTGCCCCCAGAATATGTAAATTGATTAGATTTTGCTGTTCTTACTTATTTACTGATTTATTTAAATCTACAGGACAAGCTGAAAACATCCTTATCATCCCTGGAACTAGAAGTCAAAGTTCTTAAAGATTTAGAAATCAAGAATGAGACAGAATTCCAGAAGATACAAGTAAGTAAATTATCTGTGTTTTGTTCTGGATGTTTTCGGTACAAGTAGGCTGCAGCAAAACTGCAGGAAGTAATAATTGTGCTTCATAGCTCTACGTTGTATTACTTTGAAAATAATTTCATGGCATATGCTATTAACTGGATGTAATTAATTAGAGTATGTGAGCTATCTGTTGGTTTTACTGTGGTATATTTTTATGATTTGGAGCAATGATAATGAAATTAGTCGTTTTGAAAGCCTAACGTATCATGAGGTTATAATGTTGAGTGAATCGTGTTGACTGAACATCATTCACTCAAATGTCATTAGTCGAAAAAGAAACAAAAAAGCTGAAAACTACTTTCAGTGAACACTATTTATTTTCTGTAGGGGCACAAGCCTCTTTGCAACCTCACCATGTGGGATAGACCCCTGCACCCTCCTTGGATATACCAACTTCAATGTCATACCATAGTGGAGAAGCAGTGCAGCTGCAAAGGGAACCAAACATTGTTTTCAGTGGTAATAACCGGACCAAACTGCATTCAAACAAAAGCTGTTCTATGGAACAACAGATTCATGCATGTTGGACAGTAATTTAAAAGAACTACTTATGGTTTATTTAATCCTTATACCTGATCTGTTTGTGTGGACATGCTTTGAACAAGAAGTGATAAATTAACTAGGGAGATTATTTATTTTAAATAAAATTGGTCGTTTAAGCTCAGTGAGTAAGACTACTAGAGATGTGTAAAATAACACAATACATTTCCATAGTTAATTTTAGTTGTGTGATATAGTGCTTATTGTGGCACAGAGGTTAGTGTTCCTGCCATGTAGTGTTTGGATCGCTAGCTTGATTTCACTGTGTGTGCATTCTTTGCAAGTCTACATGTTCTTGTTTTGTCCAACAGGGTTTTCACGGTTTCACAAGGTTTCTTCCCACATCTGAAACACAAGCAAGCATCTGTAGATTGCACATAGTTGTGTGTGTGTGTCTGTGTGTGTGTGTCTGTGTGTCTGTGTGTCTGTGTGTGTGTGTGTGTGTGTGTGTGTGTGTGTGTGTTGCCGCAATAGGGTTCCTGCAATACCTAACTCCCAGAACAAGGTGTAACATGTATGGTCAGATACCCAAACTGTGTTGCTGCTGAACACAGAGTATGGTTGTATCTTTATTTACTTAGTGAAAAAGTGATCACTGGTGTTATGAAATGGACAGGCTTTTACCCTATGAAGCACCAGATCACAAAAGTTCTCTAAGTAATCCTTTACTTTTTTGAATGCTATTCTTATGCTGGTATTCACTCCGACATTAGCTGTGCTCAATGGGTCCACTTTAAGAATGCTGCTCAGGACCTGACAAATGTTGTTGTGTCTTTCGGCTTTTTCCCGGTTAGGGGGTCGCCACAGCGGAACTCCGGTCCGCTTATGATTGGCAGTAGATTTTTACGTGCCGAGTTGCCAAACTCATCAATTCAGAATGACTGCAAAAAATTGTACTGAACCTACCAACCAACAATTTTATTTATTTATTTCACATTTGTTAACCAGGTTAGTCCAACTGAGTTTGCAAACAAACCCATTTTCAGCCCCGAGGAGAAAAACCCCATCAAACATACTTAAAGATAAAGTGACAGTATACAAATATTAAATAACAATCACAATGCAAAATAATTGTAAAAAAGATAAGGTTATTAACTAATTGCATTGCATTGATAGTAAGCAACCCATTTTACTGGAGACCCAAGGGGAAAGCGCCCCAGCAAATATAAGCAAAGATAAACATACAGGACAAAAACTATTAAAAATAACAATGCAAATACAAAATTAATTATAAAGAGAAAACAACTAAAGAGAAAAATTGTGAACATTAAGGGTTGCACCGATAGATTTTATTTATCTTATTTTTGTTTTTCCTAACATTTAAACACAAGGTTATTTCTTCTGGACAAAGTATAGAGTTGTTGTACACCATCCTGATATACTTTGACATCTTTCATTGAAATAATTATGTTGCTCATTTCGCATCCGTCAGTTTATATAGTTGACCAAAGCCTTTTACCCACCTTTATTTATGAGAAGAAGTGGCTTTAATATGTGGACATATGGGATATTGCTGATCACCTGTTTTTTTTTTTTTTTTGAAAGTATACTAAAGGTTTGGAACTGATATCAAAACATTCAGAGCATTTTTTCTAGAACTCCCACTTCCTATTTAGGGACTGTTCCCATAAATGGAATGCAGCTTCCTATAGAACATGATCTTCACAAATAGGCTCCTTTGATTTGAAAATTCTCCTTTGACATGAACTAAGAACCTTTGGATCCCTGAAGAGGGAATTATCTGAGATGTTTGGCACTAACTGCATGTTTTTCATTGCTGCTTCATTCTAACATGAAGTTTTGGACATTTTGCAAGAACAGGGACACTTCTCAGTTCAAAGTAGAACTGTTGATTGCTCATTTAGTCACTTGTCTAACTTTCGGAATTCATTTCTTGAGTCTTCTAAAACTGCAAATGACCTAAAACATAGAGAAACAGATCCCAGCTACAGGTAGGTCATAAATTAATAAACAAATATTGTAACATCGTCAGCATACACACAAAAAGGCAGGTAGTGAAAATTTTGAAACATGAGGAGAATAAATCTAAGATGACATCTCTGCTTAATTTAGCAGAAGCATATTGTTGTTAAGCAGGAATGGAAATCAAACCAGAGGTGGATAACAACCAGGCAGCAACAGAATGTACTAAAAAACAAAAGAAAGAATATAAGGTGAAGGACCAGCTGAGAATGCAAGAAATGTGGAAAAAACATAAATATAGTTGCAAGTATATAAAACTTCTGGAAGAGCCTCATGTTGATCAAGAACAAATGCAGGAATGGTTAAGGAGAGGTGAATTTACATCAAGAAATGAAAGGTTAATATTGGCAGCCCAAGACAGTGTGCTACATACACTCTGGTTTACAAAGTCCATTGAACATGTGGGAGAAACAGACATATGTAAGTTTTGTAAAACCGAACTGGAAACAGTCACACACCTTGGTGCTGGTTGCGACGCATTAATGGCAGAGGGACTGTATACTGAAAGGCATAATAATGTGGCGAGACTGTTACACTGGAGATTGTGCAAACGTTATGGTATTGAAGCGGCTGAAAAACACTGGAAACATGAGCCACAAAGAATCATAGAAAATGGTGATGTTTATATCACATGGGATCACCCATTACCAACAGTTCAAAAGATAGATGCTAAAATAACGGATATAGTGGTCCAAGAAAAGAAGACAGAAGTAGCACTGAAATCACCACACACAGTGACTACAGTGTCTTGCGTACAGAGAGACACAAAGTCATAAAATACGTTGATCTGCAGGCAGAAACGAGAGCCATGTGGAAGAAAGATACCCAGACAGTTCCAGTAGTGGTAGTAGGAGCAACTGGCTTTATAAAAAAGGATTTACAATCTTATTTAGATATGTTACCAATTCATGTAACACCGTACGAATTGCAGGAGGAGTCATTACTGGGCACATTGCTGGTGCTGCGAAGAGCACTTTTGTCTAACATCAAAGAGTGAAACAATACTAATTTCATGAACTTTAATCGTACTTTGACTTAGGAATGGGGTCCATTCCCGTCATGGTATTACAAACCCAAAAGACTTGGAGAAATTAAAAAAGGCACAGCAGGATTATAGAGGCTGGAGACAACAAGACAATAGGGTAGGACATGGCAATAATTGTGTATAAATTGCATGGAAAAGACAGAGTAATAAACAAGACAGAAGGATATGATGATCTGTTTATTTAAAATTGTTGACCCAGCCATAGATCCAAACTATCTAGCCTAGCCATAACAATTCCCTGGATATTTCTTCCCACAATATTTACTTCCCACAGTATTTACTTCCCTGGACCCCTGTCTAGCAGGGCGACTAACGTGATCCCTGGGGTGAATTTCCCATCTTCCATCCAATCGTCAAGGTTCATTTTGAAGAGGGCCAAGGAGGCGCTCTGCTTGACATGTATGGGCAGTGTATTCCAGAGTATGGGGAATCTCTGGGTCAGGAACCTATTTCTCCAGCATGTTTTGTTCATTGTGATGACAAGGTTTAGATCCCTTGAGCATGTGGCTCTGAGGGATTGGAATTTCTTTAAGTGGAGCATGTTCAACAGCTCTGGGTTTTGACATGACCTTGTATGTTAAGCAGAGATCACCTCTGAGTAGACAGTATGCCACAGAGTATAGCTGGAGTTTTTTTAGATGGTCAGCATAGGGCATCTGCTTTAGGCCTGTGATTCTTTTAGTGAGGTATTTCTGGCCTTTCCAGCTGTTGCAGATGTCTTGTGAGGTACATACCAAATGGGGTGTTGTACTCTATAATGGGTCTAATGAGGGATGAGTACAGTGGGACAGCATGGAAGACAAAAATGCAAAAATTAGAAAAGACTGATTAAAAGAAAATGTTGAGAGGATTAAAGGTGCGAAATATAAACAGTAAAATTAGCATATCAAATATTTTAACAGTTGAAAAGGTTTAAAATGTATAGTATACTGAGCATTTAACAACATGCTAGGAGTCTTGTGTTATTAAGCTACTACGATACTGAAATGTCCGTTTATGGTTTTATCAGGTTAAAAATAACATCAGCTGCAAATAAAGCAGTCTTTTCTTGATTACCATACCAGTTATATCCTTGAATTTCCAAGTTCCAACGGGAAAGAGGTTATCCCTGCATGGGTCCTCTGTTCAATTAAAACTTATAAGAGAGGACCCCCCCCCATTTAATGTTTGCTTCCAGTCCCTCATATGTCCTCCTGATTCTCTTTATTATTGTGCCAGGGAATGCAAATGCTTCCATTGTGCTACTCAAAATCCCAACTTCTTTCAAGTTATTTCTGTGCATCAATTCCTACTAACAACAGGGGTATTTTCTTGCATTTTGCTTCCCCCTGGATTGCTATTGCCATCGTTCTGTTAATGTTGTCAAATGTTTGCCTCCCCTCCACAAAACCAAATTGATCCATATCTTTCAATTTTGGCATCACCTTTGCCACTAGTTTAGCCAATATAGACATAAACACTTTATAGTCCTGGTTTAGAATAAAGATGAGCTTATATGAAGCTGGATCTGATTGGTTTTACCATCGTTGGGTGTTACAGCCACCACAGCTTTCTTCCAGCATATTGGTCCTTCCCTTCCTTTTAAAATACTGTTAAACAAAACCTTCACAATCTTTATAACTTTCTTTCCTCCAAACTTTCAAACTTCCACAAGAATACCATCTATTCCTGGAGAGTTTCCTGTAGATTGGTGTTATTTGCTTTATATTTAAAGACTTTTTTCACATTCTGATGTAACTTTGTACATGGCTATGGTCTAGATTGTGGGAGTTGAAAATATTTAAGGTACAAAAAGCTGTACTCTGGTGCTGTTGGGAATTGGAGTAACCCATCTATTTTATGTCTGGATTCACTTACCTACAGGGACCTACAGAAAGATTAGTACAGGTTTATCGTGTAAGACAAGGACAGCAGCTCTACTCTCCTTTTGTTGCTTAAGGGGGGGGGTCCTTCTTCCCACCAGCTAAAAGATAATTTAAGCCACATATGGAGTGATTAGCTAACCACAGTCAGTGCTATATGTTTATAAGAATGTTCAAATTATCTTGTTCAAGATAAATTGGGAATGTTAATTTTGAGAATTTACTAATGCATCAAACTGAATATGTTGTCTGACTGGCATGATGTGTACCAGTTTCACAGTAAGATTGGAAGAGTCTAGGTTGAATATCTGTACAGCTAATAGTTTAATTAAAATTTGCTAGATATGTAGGCTTGATGCTGTCTGTTGTATTGAGTACACAATTTGTTCAGTTGTTATTGTTTTGTAATGAGATCTTTTGGATGTTTAAGTTTTAGGACAACTTTGAGATTGTGCTAAAGTTTTATTTGTTTCACTATTTGGGCTGTGCTGTTTTGTGTTTGGTTTATGGATATCGTATTTGGCAACATATTTGGATGTTTTGGTCAGAGGATAGCATAAGTGGAGTCTTCGAGAAATTGGATGAGTTTTATTACTTTGAATGTTAGAGTAAACTAACCCAAAGGTGAGTCATTGATTATTTAAGGAATTGAAGCCCTGAGTTGTAGCATTACAGGCAGCACATTTAGATGCGCAGGAACAGGCCATGTTAATAAGAGGTTATAAGGCCTGTGAAGTACTGTTGATTGTTCTTGGTTGATGTTGAATTTAAATGTTTTATTGAGATGACACAGCTTACTGCTTATGATGTTTATTTGCTGCCAAGTGCTTAACAGGTAGAATATCATCAAAAGCTGAGAGGAATGATAGTATTTCATTAAGGTCTGACTATATTTCTTGATGACTGGAGTTGAGTAATAGATCTTCCAGAAGTAAGATGCGACACAAGGGCTTACTATAATTCTGTGAAAAGGAAGGATCTTGGCATTGTATGCAAAGGCTAATTATGAGCCTTACTGATGCTTCCGGTATTAAATCTGGGTTTCAGCAGTGTACCTGCTATTGTCATAAATTTATATTAAGATCTGCAATAGATAAGCTGTACATTATAACAGTCCATGCTTACTTGGACAAGGATGACTAAGGATATAAAAACCTCAACCAAATGTAATTTCTAATATTATACCTTTGGTATTATGAACCCATTGGCTATGGTAGATTTTAGAGAAACACTGACTTTTCAAAACAACTTATCTAATGGTAAGGAAGCCTTTTATAGAGTAATTTAAAAAGCTAATAAATCACATGCATCCAGTCTGGTATGTAACAGCTAGTTTTATGTTTTGAATTTAATGGTAAACTGGAGCAAGAGGTAAAAATTCATACCAATGAGTTGTGGAGAAAGGGACAATGTACCTTATAAGTGGGAAAATGTAGAAGAGTCTGGGATTGAGGTCTATGGATGGGAAGTGAAACTCATGGGGAAATAGAAAATCTGAAACAGGAAACTGAATATGTACTGCAAAGGAAATATGAATTTCACGGGGAAGCTTTGAAGTGCAGGTATTTTTAGAATGTCCCAGTAAGACGGAAGGCTGTGATGGTCACTAAGGATAATAACAGGTTTACATAAGGAAAGTAGGAATCTTTATATGGAGATCTGGAGGTGATAGATATATTTTAAGAATATTTTCAGACTTTGTATACTCCTTACAGAGTATGAGGTTAGTATGAAGAAGTAATTAATATTTTAAGGCTCAGAATTAATGTAACAAGAAGAACAAGCTGATATTGGAACAAGTCCTAAAACTCAGGGGGAATCATGACACATGCAACACCTGCAATTACCCACAGATATGCCGTATAAAAAGGACACAAAGCCTAAACAACATGTCCTATGTGGACCTACTCAAAGCCCTGTCGGTATACTAGGTATCCTACAGACTGTAGAAGGTGACCTGTGTCTGGCATACAAGGCATCCTCCAACCAATACTGATGGATTTACTCCATATCAGCAAGTTAGGGTCATCAGAAATAATCTTATCTAGGGATCTAAACCTCCTCTGCAACATCAACAAAATGATTTGGAGGGACAAATCTATCTTGCAGGGGATACCACTGCTGGGGAACAGACTCACCATACACATTAAACAAAGTTCATCCCTGTCCATTTTCAGGCACAACTTAGTTTTGTGGATGAGAGAGAAATTTTACCCAAGGAATGCCCCCTGTTTTACTAATGGACAGTGGCATCTCCTAAACGCTTTATCCCATGCATGGGTCCCATTCCATTATTTAATGGTATGGTCCCAGTTAATCATTAGGAGTAGTATACTTATTGACCATGGGAAGGGTAAGGGTAATTTATAACCAAATGGGATAAGTTATTACAAGCAAAAAATGTGAAATTGGCTAGGCTTACAATGTCTGACAAGGACAGCTAGCACAGTACCTATCTATGAACTTATGAGCCTGTAAGAGTTGCTGGCAGGCATGATGAACAGCACCAGACAGCGATAGTATCCCCGAAGAAGTCATACAGATTCTTAGAGAGGGTAGCTCCCTTAAGGGAACAAGAGTTGAGTTGAACTTGGCTAGGCTTGTAAGGGTCCTGGGGCGATTAGCCTAGTGATGACCTATGAACCTGTTAAAGTACTAAGAAGATTCCTCCCTTCTGAAAATAAACAGCAGTGACTGTTACTCATAAGTAGGGTGAATACTTGCGCATAACTCTATCTGATAGGCCCATTCAGTTTGGAACCATGACGACAAGTTTGCATGTCCTTTATTACATTCCATTTAGCCCACTGTTTGCCATAATTAATTGAGAATGCTTAGTGTGGGTTTCTTGGTGGAAGACCATCCTTTGATAATGTTTTGAAAATGAGACTGATAATGAAAATGGATCAGGAGGAGCGAAGGATTTGATTTATAAATGCTGAAACATGTTTAGTCATTTTAAATGGTATGCATGCTAAAGATTCTACTGACCTTCGGGTTTATTCTGGATTTTGTGGATCCTGTAATGACAATATATTTCACAGAGACAAAAGCTAAGACTCCTGCTCCACTTTCAGTGTTCTTTATATTGTAAATCTGTGAATGTTTGTGGAATTTTCTTTGCTGTATTTCATGTACCTACTATGAGTTCCTTCACCTGGGCCTGGGCCTGAAAATGATCAGTGCACTATCTGAATAAACAAACAAATATAATGAAATTAATAGTGTAACCAGACAAAGGCTCCATAGTCACTACTGTTGTTTGCTGTTTGTCTCGAGCCTTTGGCAGCATAAATAGGACAATTGGATTTACATTGTTGTAAGGTTAGGGAGAGAAATGTGAAGAGTTTATTGTTTGCAGGTGATGAGTTGATACATCTCACAAAATGGACCTGCTTATGCCATTTTTTTTGACAGCTTTAATGAGTCTGTATTTTTTTCAGGGTATAAAATAAACATAAGACGAGGGTAATCATAATAAATTAGACTGTGTTAAGTTCTCTTGACTGAGTTTGTAATCATCTGGGAAGTGATGTATACTAAGTACTTAAGAATTTGGTTAGGTGATATGGTTGAAAGCTCTGTAACCTGGTTAAAAAGAGTATTGCAAGATGTTTTAAAGGTGGAAGTTGACAGGATTAGAATTGGATCTGAGGGTGCAGGCTTTGCACTTTCATGCCCTGCTCATGCTGTTCTTTCAGTCATTTCCTGTCAATGACCTGAGTGTGTTTAGAAGGAAGTTAAGAATATAATGAAAAAATTTATTTAGGATGGTGGTAGAGCATGTACCCCATGGGAGAAGCCTATACTATCCAAGGGCATAGAAGGATAAAAGTGTTAAAGATCCTTATTTGTATGTTAATGCTGTACAGTTTGTATTATTGTGTTTAACTGTGAGATCTTGTGATGACAAATGAAGGAAATTAACAAGTTTGCCTGGTAGAAATGTTTGATAGTTTGATAGAATATGGTGGTGAAATGTTTGATATAATAACTTGTTTAGTAGCATTATGGAAGGAGGAAGGACCCCTTGTGTATGCTTATGCCATGTTTGGAGACCCTGATAAATATTTTTAGCTTCCCCAGAAATAAGTTCATGATTGAATTTGATCTTACTTGTTGGTTGTAGTAATGTGGGGCTTTAAAGGTAGATGGGTATATGGCTGTGGGAGGACATATGAACTGTTGTGCTTTTCTGATATTAATGGTTTGGGGTGCTTGATCTCAAGTTTCCCAGATGTTTGAATGCACAGTGCCTTAGGAATAGGATATGAAGGGATGGTTGGTTCTGATAGAAGAATCAGATTTGCTGCTTGCACCATTCCCATAGTGTTGTCATCATTGGTTCTGTAAGCAAGAGAAGATGGCTCTGATGTCCTTCAAGGATGCAACTGCAGTCCTGACATATGGGTTGTCCTGCCTCAGGCAGCCCTTTTCCAAAGTCTGGGTCGCCATCTTCTTCAGCCTTTCTTGCCAGAAGCAGTTCGCAAGTGCGTTGACCAGCTCCTGTGTTTTCAGCTACTGAAGTCTTCAGACCTTTTCTTGCCTCAGCCGATGTCAGATAAAAGTGAAAAAGTTAATAATTGTTTAACTTGTGGGAAACAAATACCTGATAAGGATTTCCACTCTTACTGCCTACCTTGCCTAGGCCCAGAACACAACGTCTCAGCCTGTGCAGCTTGTGCCTCTTTCAATAGACGACTCTTAGGCGTCGGTCTGAGTTTGCACAGGATTATTTTGGGGAAGATTTCTGTTATATCATGCGGAAGGATAAGGACCGAGTGTCTCGGTCTCTTCTGAGGCTGCAGACCGGAGGCCAGCTCAGTGCGGTTTCTTTGCTCAGGATATTTCTGACACCATTTCAGTGGATAAGATTACTCCAGCACGTGGGGCTGCCAGGCCTCCAGTGTCTATGTCCATTAAGGCCTACACCCATGCTAAGGCTGTCAAACAGGCTAAGTCTCTCCCTCCAAGATCTGTTTCTCTGGGATCCACTTCTGGTTCTCAAATTTTAAGTTTAGCTGAGGACCTTATTTCTTTGATTAGGGGTTCACAGCCTCATCCAGATAGAGGCTCTGCTGACAAGAGGCCTAGGGTTGAGCAGGTAGACTCCCAGTCCTCCGATGAGGCCTCAGGTGATTCTGCACATTCAGACTACCAGGAGGAGGCCTTCCCGGCCTATGAGGATTCTGATGCGGAGGAATCTATTCCCTCTGCTTCTCCTCCTGAGGAGTTTTCCTTTGGGGAAATGCTTCATTCCATGAGGGAACACTTCAAATGGCAAGGCCAAGAATACTCAGATTCTAGGAAAAGGTTAAGGGAATTTTTAAAGCTACCTCAGCATAGACCCTTAGCTATTCCTCCAGTTCTAAATGTTTTAGATGATGTGTACTTAGAATCTAGTGTTACCCTTGACTCACTCCCCCCTGCTCCTGTCAAGCCAGACAGGTACTACAGGGTCCCGGACACACATCAATTTCTGTACAAGGGCCATACTGCTGACCCCGAAACTATTTCTCAGGGGCCTAAATGCTAAGAACCCACTCCCTTTGAAAGAGATTCTAGGGCCTTAGAAAGGTGGGGCAAGAAAGTATATACATCTTCCACCCTTTCTACATTAAATTGTCAATTCCATATGATTCAGTATCAGGAATACATGTTGTATGACTTGCAAAAGAAACTGGCTTCCCCTGAACCATTAGATAGAAAGGGGTTACAGGAATTGGTTCATAATACTAAGCAGGTTAGCAACCATTTCCTTCAGTGTGGATATGATGCATTGGAAGCTTCATGTAGAGCAGCATTGACAGGTGCAGTCATAAGCAGACATGCTTGGTTAAAGGAACAAACATTGCCAGACCATGTGAAAATTAAGCTTTTGGACGCATCACTAGAGAAACATAAGCTATTTGGTGCTACTGCACAAGAGGTTTTAAAGGAAAAGGAAAAATCAGTGCAAACAGTCAAAGATTTCCTCCAGGTACAGCCTCCAAGATTCATCAGGAACTGGCCTTCTAAACATTGGTCCTTTCCTGACACAGACAAATTTCAAAGAGGCAAAAACAGACGTGGCAGTGGTAGAGGGCAAACTCGAGGCTCCTACAGAGGATGCCAATGGCAGCCTCCGAACCAGAGAGGTAGGGCAGGACCTTCCATTGCTCCGTCAGGACAATCTCAATGACTTGACTTTGACTCCACCATCCAGGGCTCAATTAGAAGCACAAGCACCTTTGGGGAAAGTTATCTTTATTCTCAAAAAATTGGCACAATATTACAAAGGACAAATGGATACTGGAGATAATAGACAAAGGATACAGATTCCATTTTTATACACTGCCAACAAGACATGGCAGGCCAAACCTGCCACCAAATCAAAGGGCAGAGGCACTCAAACAAATAACAAACCTACTTCAAATAAGAGCAATAGAAAAGGTTCCTTCTGCAGAACAAGGACAAGGATTTTATTCAAGACTGTTCCTTGTTCCAAGAAAAGAAAACCAATGGAGACCCATTCTGGACTTGTCCGCACTGAATACTTACCTTATTGTGCCAAAATTCAAAATGCTGACTTTACAGCAACTCCTTCCCATGCTGGGCAAGGGGTCTTGGCTGGTAACTCTGGACCTCAAGGAGGCATACCTGCATGTCCCTATCAGACAAAGTTGCAGAAGATACCTCAGATTTCTTGCAGGCTCAGAGCATTATCAATTCTCAGCATTGCCCTTTGGCTTATCTACTGTGCCCAGAGTGTTCATGAAATGCCTGGCATCAGTAATTGCACATTGCAGACTTCAGGGGATACAAATATACCCTTATCTGGATGACTGCCTTATACAAGCGGACAGCCAACATGGCTTGTTAAAAAAACTTGGACTATGTCATTCACCTACTGCAGGCCTTGGGATACACAGTCAATATTCAGAAATCAAGTCTCGTACCATCCCAACAAATACCTTTCCTGGGTGCCACATGGGACACAAACACCCAGATGGTGTTTCGGACAAAAGAAAAACAAAAACAATTACCAGAATACTTCAGAAGATTGGCAACACACACCCAGATGACTGCAAGGAAAATCCTGCAGGCCCTGGGTTTCATGGCATCTTGCATTCTTCTGATTCCACATGCAAGGCTGCATATGAGGAAACTACAATGGTACCTAAAAAGTCTATGGTCTCAGCACAGCCACAGCCTGGAAACATTGATCCCACTCATTCCATGCCTTCAAAAGGAATTTCTGTGGTGTGCTCAAGCAAGCCAGAAAAACAAAGGTCTGCCTTTCAGCAAACCTCATACAAGTCAAACCATAACAACAGACGCCTCAGACCATGGATGGGGGTCATGGAGGGCAGATGCATTCAAGGACAATGGACACAAAAAGAAAAGCACCTGCACATCAACCAAAAAGAAATGCTGGCAGTGATACATGCAATCAAGGCCTTTGAAAAGTTCATGCATCAGGGCCATCTACTAATAAAGACAGACAATACCACAGTTATGTGGTACATAAACAACCAAGGAGGAGGTACCCATTCCTACCCTCTTTGCAGACTGGCAATGAATCTCTGGGATATTTCCCTACGATTGAAAATAGAGCTACAATCCCAGTTTGTACCAGGGAAGGACAATGTTCTGGCGGACAGCCTAAGCAGAAACCTCATGGATCCACACAAATGGATGTTGCATCCAGACATTTTCTTACAAATAGCTCAAGCATGGGGAAGGCCGGATATAGATCTTTTTGCCTCCCACTTCAATCACCATCTGAAAAAGTTTTGCAGAAGGGCATACCATCCTCAAGCATGGAAGGTGGACGCTCTCTCCTTCATTTGGAATTCTCTAACACTATATGCCTTCCCACCTCTTCCTTTGATGACCAAGGTGTTACTAAAGATCAAGACAGAGCAACCGAAAGTCATACTGATAGCTCCAGACTGGCCAAGACAACACTGGTACCCACTGCTATGGAGCTTGACACACACCAATCCATGGCTCCTTCCTCAATGGCCACTTCTTCTGACACAGCACAATTACAGGACACTACACCCCAGCTTGAAAACATTGAAGCTGACAGCTTGGAAGATTCCATGACTATTACTCAGGATACACTTTCCAAAAGGGTAAAGATATCATCCTGGAGCCTTCCACTAGAAAAACATACTCAGCAAAATGGAAGAGATTTCTTTATCTGGAACAGCAAAAAGGGTCAAGACCCATCAGTGATGAGCATTCCACAGATCCTGGAATACTTGGCTGAAATGCTCCACAATGGCCTTTCATATTCTTCCATAAAAATACATACTTCAGCAATATCTGCCAAATATAACACTGATCCACCTGTATTTTCTCACCCATTGCTAAGACAGTTTCTAAGAGGTATAAAGAACATCAACCCTCCAAGGAAACCACCAGTGCCTGCATGGGACCTCAACTTCATGCTGGAAAAATTAACTCTTCCTCCCTTTGAACCAGCAGCACCTTCAGAGTTGCAATTTCTGTCTTGGAAGACAGCCAAGATGTTTATAACTGTAGACAACATTTACTGTAACTGAAGTGAAGGTGTTATTGGAACTTGTAATTTTTTGGGGTTATGTTCACAGGTGGTAGGTTTTAAGATGAGTTTATATCAACTAAGAGTGACTGAGGGATATACTTGTAGCAAAGGCATTGTTGTTACTTGGATATGATAGGCAGATTCAGTGTGCTAAGAATGAAAAGAATAGGGGGGGGGGTTCAAGAAGGTACCATGATGTGTACATCCCCATGTATACATTGCAGTACCCTTTTTGGTATTCAGCAAGTGTTCTAACATGGTGCTGCACAGTGCTGTAGCACAAAGATATACAACACTGAGTATGGATGGTCCAAGGCTATGCTGAATGCTAATGTGACAGTCCAGGGGAGCGTTGTATGCTAATTATTCATGTGCTGTCTCCTCTGGAACCACCTCCAGGAAGACATCTGCATGTCAAATGATTTCACTCTGCTGCATAAATCAGCATGGACATCCCAACCATGTCATGGTATTTGCTGTGTTCAATTACCTACCTTGACCATAGGAAGTTGACTGGTGGGGGCCATTAGACATCAAGGGTAATGCGTCTTTGAAGTGCCTTCACAGCACAGGCATCAATACAGAGATTGGGGGTGGGGGTTACAATAGCCATCAGGGATACTTTGAACTAAAACGCCATAATGGCATGGTCATTCTACAGCAACAAGGAGTGGCTAGAAAAACTAGACACTAGGGATTCTGCAAATGTGTTATAATAGCACATAAACTAATACAGCGCTGAGGCAGATGCTATTGAAATCTCAGCAATTGAAATGCTGAGTGCTGACAAGCCTCCAAAAAAAAAAAAAGAAAAGAAAAAAGAACAGTGAATCTCAAAGATTGCTCTTCTGGTTTAAACTTCTTTTTTGCAGGGTAGACAAACCCCCTACAATTCTGAACTTGTATATACCAACTCTGAGATCACCATACCATGGAGAAAAGGGAATATCCAGAGAAGTGGCCATCTCAAACATAGTATGTATAAGTCCATTTTTGATCATTCGGTCTCCATGTTTCAAGACTCACTCTAGTGGGTCTGGACATTTCAAATGGTTACCTGTTCAAGGAATGGGGAGCACACAAGCCACCAGGGGAACTAGAAATGTGCCCTAACAGTACTAAAAGTATGATAATGGTCAATGGGTGGGAGAAACCATGAGAGGAAAGATGAGTCAGAAGGACAGGGGAGGGGACTGTAGCAGTGTATGTGTGTGTGTTTGCTTGAATGGGTACTTGTGTTTGTGTGAAAAGGTGACTGCAAGGAGGATGTCAGTGCCTACATGAGCAGCAGTTTACTACTGCAACAGTCAGATCAGTAACAATCTGCATGTTGTAGTCATAACTGTGATTTAGAAACATGCAAATTAGCCAGTTCGGAGGTCTTACATCCTTGCTGCTGGCATGTCATTGAATCACAAATTAACCATGATCATAGCAGGGCCTGCTAGACCCTTTCATGAATCTCTGAGCATGTTGTTTATAATGATAGTTACTAAGACGGTTATTGTAAAGAAATGGAAAACAAAGCCTTTTCCAAATTTAGACAATGTAGTGGAGTTGAATGAATAGGGTAAAAGGGAGACTCGTATGGCTAAAATGATTTCATGGATTAAATATGTCACTGGGTGGCTATTGTTGCATTATGTATAAAGGTGTGCTTTGACAAATGAATATAAAGGTTGCTTTATGTAATGTGCTGGAAAGGAAACTTGCTATTAAGTGAAAAAATGAATTTTCACTTTTTGACTGTGCTGCATTAGCTTGGTATTTTTGATTTTTAAAGTTTGGAGAGATGACTAACTTTTTTGAATGAAATACTCACCTTCTGGCATGTCTCTTAACTTCTTTGCTAAAGAATTAGGAGACAACCAAACATAATGCCACTTAAAAATCAAGGATAATTTTTAAATATTACTGTAATTCACTTAGAGTTAAAGTAACAAAATGTTTTATATTGACATGCATCTCCTGAGCAGTAAGAATTATGAAACTCTAATGTCAGGCATTATTGACTGACTGTAATCCTCAATGACTTATCAGAAAATCAATAATTTGCAAAGGATAGAGCACAAATATGGGACAATATCAGGGACATTTGAGAGGTATACCTTCTGGTAGTTGTAGTATAGATTTTTGCTAAGTACACTATATGCCTTATTTATATGGTTATCTTTGCTGAATGCAATGGAAATTTCTTCTTTTAAAATGGTTATTCTTAATATTGGTAAAATAAGATTTTCTTAGTGGGCTGCATGTGTTCTTACCAATTTGGATTGGCAAAATGTCTATGAGTAGCACCTGTTATGATTGAAATGTTAATGGGGACAATCTGATCTGGGGGGTAGGAATTGAGGACATAATGTTGTGGCATGTCAAATGATACTTTTTTTAGACAGATTTTATTGATTTTAAATAAAATTGATATTCTCATTACGTTTAACAAGAAATATTTTCAAAACAATTAAAATAATCATAAAACAACTGAAGTATTTATTTACAGTGACATCCGACTAAAAAAGAACTTTCATTAAAATGAATAATTATAACAATTCATAGTATGAATTCATCTTTTTTTAGCAAGTTTTGTAAATTCACCCACATGTTATATTCATGTGTTTGCCTTGTTCTTCGAGATGTTCTGGTCAGAATTTCCAAATGACATAAGTCAGACATACCATTCTTGAATTCTATAATAGTAGGAGGGAAGAGCTGATATCAATTTCTTGTAATGACTTTTCTGGCCATTGCCAGTATTGACCAGATTAAGGGACATTTTATTTTTTTAACACAACTAGGTAAGGGAGTATTGAAAAGAACCATAGATCTGTTTAAAGTAAAATTATCTGTAACTAATCTTGTAATTTGTTGATCTTCTCCCAGAATGTTTTCAGTTCAGGGCAGTCAAAGAACATATGTGCCCAGTCAATGTTTGTCTCAGATTTACATTTATTACATATGTTATTTTTTTATTTAGTTTGCTCATGATTTGAGGTGTATAGAATGATCTATTGAACAATCTCCAGGTGTATAATCTCCATTTAAGAGAAGAAGCTGTTTTACCTGCTGATTCTAGAATGATTATTTCATCTTGCCTTTTTAGGAGGTTCATTATTAATGGCATGATAGTAATACCAAACATTTTCTGAGCAGCTGTATACATCTTCTCTAATAGTCTTGTAGATATACGATAGTTTACCTCAATAGGATGTTTTATGTTGTAAAGATAATTCTAGGTAGTCTATCAAAATAGGAGTATCCTGTCTGGTTTTTGGAGACATCAAATTAAATTTATTTATAAGAAATTGTCTAATGGTTTGTATATCCAGCCATAGAGTTTTTGTCCAGTTCAAATTCTTGTAATAATAAATCTGTAATTTTATTTTATTTTTTGTCACAGATAATTTTGAAACCAATATTTTAATTCTTTTTGTTTATATATTATGTTTTTATTTGAATCAGATGATATCAAAATGTCTTTGGTTAAGGCTATAGGGAATATCACATAAATCCATTCTTTGTAGACGGGGTGATTATATATGAAGTTTCTAAAAGTTGCTAAGCTATTCAGAATGTAGTTTGTTGAGTGTTTTGGTGTGGCATGTGTGGTAAAATAGTCTTTTAGAGTCCATAACATAGGGTTATTTATAATATCTATTTTATATAGTTGTGGTTTAAAAATTAATTCTGCACTTAGTTTTCCAGTGATATTTCCATTTCGCCATGTAAGATTTATCTATCAATTGAGTTATAGTTTTGATTATAGATGAAATTAAATACAGATTCAAGTCTGGGAATGCTATTCCTCCCTTTTTCCAACTGTTTAAATGATATTTAAATGCTATTCTTGGCTTTTTGGGATTCCAAAAGAATTTTAACATCATTGTATTTAATTTTTTAGTTATTGCTATATGGGTAATAATAATGATTGAATGATATAGAGAATCTTGGGAAAAATAATCATTTTAATTATAGTTAATCGTTCTTCTGTTGTGAAGAATATTGTATTCCATCTCATTAAGAGTGTTTGTATGTTTTCAAAACAATTATTATAGTTTAGTTGTATTATGGTCTTGATGTCTTTGGCTAAAATGATTCCTAAGTATGTAATTTGTTCAGTGTTGGGTTTATATTTATTATTATTGTCTGTTACTTTATTTTTTTGTCTGGATAAATGGGTAGAATTTTAGTTTTGTTCTCATTGAAAGATAAACTAGATTTTTTTTGAAAACATTCTATGGATTCAAATAATGAAATAGAAGAGTTGTTTCCATTTGAAGTTATGGGTACATTATCAGCAAAAAGCTGTATTTTAGAATGTGTTTCTGTGTTAGTTTCCAGTCCTCCTATGTTTTTATTTTTTCTGATTTCATTTGCCCATAGTTCCATAATTAGTGTAAAAAGTAATATATGCTAATGCATCCATGTGTAGTTGTTTTAATAGATCTATAAAATGGTCAGAGAAGTTCATACATTCAAGTTGGGTAAACGGATATTCCCAATTTAGTGAATCAAAAGCTGAATTTATGTCTAGGCTTATTAAAGTCAGGCTTTTTTCTTTCTTTGGGAATAATCAATTAATGCCAAAGTTCTTTATTTCTATAGACTATAAAGCCAGTTTGAGCTTGGTCTGTCAACTGTGGTAAAATTTTTCTTAATCTTTCAGTATAAATGTTCATAAACATCTTATAATTAACATTCAATAGAGAAATAGGCCTATAAGAAGAACAATATGATGGATCTTTATTGGATTTTAAAATGGGTGATATAAATGCATATTTCCATGAAGGCTTTAGAGTATACTTTATGAAGAAGGATTATGGCAGTTTGGACATTAATTTATATAATTCTGGTATTTATACCATCATTACCTGGTGCTTTATTTTGTTTGATTCCTAATTTTGAGTTTGAATTTCTGAATAAGTTATTTGTTTATGATTTCTACTTAAGTTTTTCATTTATGCTTTTATTGATATATTTTTATTTTTCTTTAGGTTCAGTTTTGACTATATTTTGATTAATTTTTAAGAAAGTGATGTCTGAGCTCTTCTGTTGTATCTTAATTGTGTACTTTTTTTTATACTGAGCACATCTCTTTGATCTTTTTGTTTTTAAGTTTTGTTAGATGTTTGGGGTTTAGAGAATAAGCAAGAAATGTAAATCTTTGTCTTATGGTGTAATTGTTTATATTCATTGTTTAATTTATTAATTTCACTCTTTTTCATGAGTGTATCTTTATTATAATGTTGCAGCTGGTCTAATTTATCTTTCATTTCTTTTATGTCTTTATCCCAAGCTTTCCTTTTATTGTAGTACCATCTATTAATTTGCCCATGTAAGTATGCTTTCAAAGCATCCTATGTAAATATATCTAAGATGTTAGGTGAAGAATTTGTAATCATAAAGTTTTGAATTTCTTGGTTTAAGAATTCTTTGAACTCTTAATTGTGTAATATAGGCAGGAATTCTTCTGATTTGTACATTAGATGTGATATTAATATAGAGATTAAAAACTATTGCATTATGGTCAGATAATGGGCAAGTTATGATTTTAGAATTAGTTAAGTCATTACTTATTTGACTGGAAAATTAAAATTCTGTCTGTCTAGGAGTATGAGTTATGTCTGTTAGAAAACAAAATGTATATTATAGTGATTTGGGGTCAGCAAAATCATTTATAACTTTTAAGTGATAAGAATCAATAAAGTTTCTTAAAATGTTAACCTGAGAAGTTATCTTCCTTTTCTAGTGTATTAGATTCATTTTCTTTTAAGTTACAATTAAAATCTCCTGTAATAATGATATTACCCTTAGACTGGAGCACTTACTTATGTTTGTTTTACATTTGTTGACCGGGCTGGTCCAACTGGATATATGTCCATTTTCAGTAGAGGCCCGGGGAGAAAAGCTCCACAAATCAGAGTAGTATTTACAAAACTCAGGAACATTACAATGTTTTGGCAATCATTGCATTTCATTGCATTTTAGCTTATAAATAAAAATCCTAGTACATAACAGCTATGGATATTCATACAAAAATATGTAAAATGACACTATTAAACTGTAAAGTCACACACATTATTGTTAATAGAAAAGTAACTAGCTTATACAGGTATGAAAATTAGTGTCTAGGGACAAGTGAGGTAGTTAGCCAGGGCTAACACAGGGGCATAACCAATGTGATTTAAGGTATGGTTTCAGTTTGCTTTTAAATAGGGTAACTGAGGATAGGCAGGTTAGGTGATTGGGGAGGGTGTTCCAGGTTTTACCGTCTGTATTACAGAACAGTGAGTCTCCAGCCAAATTGTTGGTTTTACCTGTTTGTACCAGTAGTTTATTTGATGAGCATAGAGTCTTGAGATTATTGTAGGGAGTGATAAGGTTAGCGAGTATTGGTGTATTTGTTGGTTGATACAGGATCTTATGGGCAACTATTAGTTGGTTCAATAGTATTAGATTTGACAACTCTAACCATCCTAGCTGATTAAGATTGTTACAATGATGGGTTTTATAGGTTGACCCAGTTGCAAATCTGGCAAGTCTTCAACTAAAGCGAAGTACCCCATTGGGGGAACCTTTTCTTGCTCTAAACCGATGTCAGTAAAAGTCAATAATTGTATTTCTTCCTGAAAGCAAATACTTCATAAAGATTTTCTTTCGTACTGTATTCCTTGCCTAGGCCCTGACCACAACGTACCTCACTGTTGGTTTTGTGCCTTATTTAAACAACAAACTATTAATCGTCGGTATATTTACACTTCTAAATATTTTGGTACTCTGTTCAATTACCCAGATATGGCTTCAGTAAGCCACCCAACTACCAACATTCTAAAAAAACACAAAGATAAAGACAGAGACAGGCAGCCTAAGTCCAAAGCTGCTAACGGCGCTTCTAAGCTAGTCGGTTCGCCGGTACTCAGTGAGGTGCTTTCGCAGCCCCTGATACTTCAGATTTGCAGACCTCTACTGAGACCCATTCAGAGTCTGGTATTCCACGAGATACTTCAACTGTGGAACTTGCGGATGTCTCTACCTTGGATGGGGCCGAAGTCAGTGTGCAGGCACTGGCTTCTGATGGTATATTCAGGCCTACTGACGTTCGTATTAAATGGACGCTGTCTTCTTCTTCAAGGCCTAAAGCTTGATTCATGCCTAGAAAACTGACACCCAGACTGCATGGTCAGGCCTCTATCCCTAAACAACAAATGATAAGAGTGGCTGAAGACCTTATTACTTTAATCAAGGGAAGCCAACCTTCCCCCTCTAAGAGACCTAGGTCTGAATTTGTTTATGATTCTTCTGATCAGGATTCTGAAATTTCTGTTTCCTCTGATGACCAGGATTTACCCTTATCTACCTATGAGGATTCTGATGCAGAGGACTCTATTCCCTCTGCTTCCTCTCCAGAGGATTTCTCTTTTGGTGAAACCTTGCATACTCTTAGGGAGCATTTTCAATGGGAAAGCCAGGATTACTCTGATTCTAAAAAGAGGCTTAGGGATTTCTTACTCTTTAGCTATCCCCCGTGTACTGGACATTGTTGATGATGCCTTTTCGGAATCTAGCTTGGCCCCTGACTCTTTACCTCCTGCTCCCAGAAAACCAGATGGATATTACAGGGTTCCTGACTCTCACAAGTTCCTCTTTAAAAATCCTACTGTAGATCCTGAGATCATTTCACAGGGACCCAAGGGCATTAAGGCTACTACTGCCAAAAATCCTACCCCCTCTGATAGAGATTCCAGGGCACTGGATAGATGGGGTAAGAAGGTATACACTTCTGCAACCTTGCCCATTAGGGCCTTGAACTGCCAGTTTCATATGTTAAAGTATCAGCAGCATATTATTGGATTGCTTAAACAGAAAATTATGTTCATTCCTGACTGTGCTGAAAATAAGGATTTACAGGATTTAATGCATTCTGCTGAACAAGTTGG
This sequence comes from Protopterus annectens, assembly GCF_019279795.1. Classification (NCBI taxonomy): domain Eukaryota; kingdom Metazoa; phylum Chordata; order Ceratodontiformes; family Protopteridae; genus Protopterus; species Protopterus annectens. The sequence continues at coordinate 1,705,836,581 of NC_056744.1, forward strand.
AAAACATACTTTGCAATGTGGTTTTGATTCACTAGAGGCATCTTGCAGGGCTGCTGTTACTGGGTCTGTACTTAGAAGGCATGCTTGGTTTAAGGAGCAATCTTTGCCAGATCATGTTAAAGCTAAATTGCTGGATGCTCCCTTAAACCAGCTCCGCCTGTTTGGCAACAAAGCAGAAGAAGTTCTTAAAAAGATGGAGGAAAAAGCTAAATCTATGCAAACTGTTAAAGAATTCCTGCAAGTACAGCCTCCAAGATTTAGTAGGCATTGGCTCTCTAAGAATTGGTCCCTTCCTGCCTCTTCCAGACCTTCTCAGTCCAAACCCAGAACCAGCAGAATACACAGGCTTCAGTCCCAGACTAAACTGTCTCTGTGACTTACCGCCCTTCTCAACTGACTGTTCCTTTAGGGGAAAGATTGCTCTGCAGGCAAAAAACTGGGAACTCATTACTCAGGACAAATGGGTTTTAAATATAGTTTCCCAAAGATACAGATTCCACTTCCACACTTTACCAACCCCAAACGGTTGGCCAGATCTACCCCCAAATCAGTGGGCAGAGGCTCAAAAGCAAGTTCTCTCTCTAAGTATAAGGGCTATTCAAATTGTCCCAGAAGAGGAAAGGGGACAAGGTTTCTACTCAAGACTTTTCCTGGTGCCCAGAAAAGACAACTCCTGGCATCCTATCCTGGATCTCTCTATCCTAAACACTTTTTTGGTGATCCCAAAATTCAAGATGCTAACTCTTCACCAGTTGCTTCCTATGCTAGGCAAGGATGCCTGGTTGGCAACACTGGATTTAATGCAAACCTACCTGTACATCCCAATCAGGGAATCTTGCAGAAGATACCTACGCGTCATTGCAGGTTACATGCACTCTCAGTTCTCTGCAGTGCCCTTTGGCTTATCTACTGTACCCAGGGTATTCACAAAGTGCCTAGCTCCAGTCATTGCATTTTGCAGGCAAAGAAATATTCAAATATACCCATACCTAGATGATTGTCTAATTCAGGCAGAAAGCTAGGACATACTTTTGAATCATCTGGCGCTTGTACAAAAGGTGCTAACTTCTCTGGGGTACACCATAAATGAAAGTAAATCACATCTTGTACCCTGTCAACAAATTGTATTCCTGGGAGCAAGCTTGAACACAATTTCCCAGATGGCATTCCTCACGCCAGAGAAATAAGTTCATTTGACATCTTGCTTCAAACTAATGGCCACAAGACAAATACTGCAAGCCTTGGGGTTCATGGCCTCCTGCTTTCTCCTATTTCCATATGCAAGACTGCATATGAGGAAATTACAATGGTATCTAAAAAGCCTGTGGTGACAACATTCTCAGGATCTAGAAGCTATGATTCCTACCATAACTTGCCTACAGTTAGAGTTCCTTTGGTGGGTAGAGGCCTGCCACCAAAACAAGGGACTGCCATTTACACTACCCCCTGCCACCCAAACCCTAACAGACTCATCAGACTATGCATGGGGGGCTCACTTGGCAGGGAAGTGCATTCAGGACAAATGGAACCCAAGTCAAATGCACCTGCATAACAATCAAAAAGAAATGTTAGCTGTACAGAATGCTCTGACAGCCTTCAAGGACCACATTCTTCCAGGACAATTAATTGTAAAGAATGACAACACCACTGTTATGTGGTACATAAACAAGCAGGAGGGAACCCACTCATACCCTCTCTGCAGACTAGCCATGGCTCTGTGGAACACAGCCTTGAGCTACAAAGTACACCTACAGGCTCAATTCCTGTCAGGAAAGCTAAATATACTGGCAGACAAACTAAGCAGAAATCTCATGGACCCACATGAGTGGAAACCGTAACCAAAGACATTCAACATGTTGATAAACAAATGGGGGAGCCCAGAGATAAACCTGTTTGCCTCCCTCCAGAACTACCAATTGGACAAATTCTGCACAAGGACTCCCCACAAACAAGCTTGGAAATTGGATGCCCTGTCCTTTACCTGGAAAAACCTATCAGTTTTTGCCTTTCCTCCTCTGCCTCTCCTCTCCAAGGTACTACTAAAGATCAAACAGGACAAACCAAGGATGATACTGATTGCAAATTCAGCAATAGGTGTTACTGCAACTGCTTGAATAAAACAACGAAATATACACCAGGATCTTTATTAAATAAAGCTTTCGGGTCTACCCTTCATCAGTATAACAAATTCACCATTTAAATAGGAGAACATAAAGCATATATATTTTTATAAATAAACAATTTTATAATTAATAATTAATAATTAAAACTTAAACTTAGACTTCAAGCTGATGTAGCCCCAGGCCTAAATAATTCAGTTAGTCTAAAGCCCGTTCTGGCTAAAAGACAGAGAGAAGTTTTATAAGTTTAAGTTTTAATTATTAATTTTTAAGTATGGTGCATGTGATTTTATATGAAACCGTATAAAATTGTTTATTTATAAAAATATATATGCTTTATAGATGTCATTTTTTATGTGCTACTTTGCATATATTTATTGATTCATTGTAACTTTAAATTTTTATTGTTAGGTGGGTTGGGTTGAAGCATGTGACTTTATGTTCTCCTATTTAAATGGTGAATTTTTATATACTGATGAAGGGTGTAGACCCCAAAGCTTTATTTAATAAAGATCCTGGTGTATATTTCGTTATGATACTGATTGCACCAGACTGGCCACACCAACACTGGTACTCCCTCTTGCGCAGGGTGTCACTGCTGGCACCATGGCACCTGCCTCACACCCCTACCCTGCTGTCCCAGCAGGAGGGCCAGATTCTGCACCCTCAGCTTCAAACCCTGAACCTGGCAGTCTGGCTAATTATCTGATCTCTCCGTTACCATCCCCCAGTAAACAAGTGTTGGATGTCATTCTGGAGGCAAGGAGGCCTAGTACTAGAAAATCTTATGCTGAAAAATGGAAAAGATTCTGTTACTGGAACCAAGCTGAGGGGATGGGCACAGCAGTGCCCACTTTACCTCAGATTCTTCAATACGTAACTGAGATACTTCACAAGGGCCTTTCCTTTTCCTCCATCAAAATTCATGCCTCAGCCATTTCAGCTCATTACAACATAGAACCATCCATCTTCTCTCATTCACTTCTCAAGCAGTTCCTCAGAGGGGCCAAGAACTTAAGACCACCCAGGAAAGCCTCAACTCCTGCCTGGGACCTTAACTTTGTATTGGAAAAACTCCTTTTGAGCCAGCTGCAAGTGCAGAGTTGAAATTCCTTTCTTGGAAAACAGCCTTCCTTTTAGCCATCACTTCAGCAAGAAGGGTGTCTGAATTACAGGCCCTTATGGCAGTGGAGCCTTTCATCGTCTTTCATGCGGACAGGATGTCCCTCAGTACCAATCCCCTCCTTCATACCCAAGGTTGTATCCAATGTGGCTCTTAATCAGTCCATTCATTTGCCAACCTTCATTTCTAATCCACAGAACAAAGAACATATACTGCACTCCTTAGATGTGCACAGACAACTTAGATTTTACTTGGACAGGACTAAGCCTCTCAGGAAAGCTGAACAGCTGCTGGTGGCATTTGCTGCAGTGGCAGAGGGGAAGGCCATTTCAAAACAAACCATTTCTAAATGGTTAGGCCATTGCATTAATTTCTGCTATAAGCACCATGGAAAACCTATCCCACAGGGGATAAGACCACATTCAGCCAGGGCTGCATCTACCTCTACAGCCTTTCTCAGACTTGTCCCTACCAGGGACATCCTAGAAGCTGCTACCTGGAGTTCTGTACATACTTTCACCAAGCATTACCATTTGCCAATTTTCTCTAAATCCAGAGCTGGCTTTGCCACTGCAGTCTTGCAGGGCCTTTATAGCTGGTCCTAATGCTATCGAATTTCCTCCTCCCATCCTTAGCTTTGGGAATCTACCCAAATGTAATGACTGCAACAGTGAAACACGAAGAACATAGTACAGTTGTGTACACTTACCATAAATGTAGATGTTCGAGTATATTCACTGTTGCAGTCCTGGTTACCCTCCCTCCAGCCCCTGACTTCTTTTGGCTATACCACTTTTCCTTTTTGCTATGCTTAAAGCTTTTTGGTGTATTTGCTTTTTTGTTGGAGGTGTAACCTTGTATATATATTTAATTGCTTCCCATTAGGGGGTCACCTGACATCTGGGGCAAGAAAAACTGATGTAATGGCATTGGCTGCATGCTTTATTCCCCTGACTACCTGATGTCATGGAAGATGAGACAGCAACCGACGCAGGACCCAAGACTTTGATAATCAGGCCGACTGAGAGCTACTGCAAGCAAATAACCCAAATGTGATGACTGCAACAGTGAATACACTCGAACATCTACATTTACACTCAAGCATCTACATTTATGATGTTTGTGTAAAGCTGATATTTATATAGGCTCCAATATATTTATATAAGGTCCCAATCCGCCACCCCTTCTTTGACTTTTTTATTCCTTATATTACTGTTCCTTATATATATCCTCTCAACCTTATAATTGATATTTATTTGTTTGTTGTATAGCCTGCTGCAATTGTTCTTTTTTCTCATCCTATGTTCCTCCTTCCTCATTATGTTGATGTGTAGTCATGTTGTCATTATTTTGTCGGATATAAACTCCCTCTTTTGGGGGGTTATTTAAGCCATTAATATTAATAGATAAACCTTTCAATGAAACAATTTTATGTATAAAAGTTGGCTAGATCAATATATGTCATACATAAACAGAAGCATTTTTTGAATTTCCCCCTTCTATGTATATCGTGTTAGATCTACATTTCTTAATTAAGGACTTGATGTGGGTGTGGTGTGTTTTAAGAATATTTTGAATGATGAATTTGTATATATTAAATGTAATGGATGTCAACTGTGAGTGTTCAAAGAGATTAAGATTACATTGCTTGTTTGTAATACATAATGTTATATCCAGCCTGGAGAGATATACTCCCAGTCCAAGTCACATGAGGGTTGTGCTAGGAAGTGCTACAAATTTACAGCTGAAGTTTGTCCTTTTTCTGTTTTTCTTCCCCCACTCATGAACAGTTAAATTTGTTGAATGACTGGATTTTACTCAGCTAGAGATGCTATATTGTCACACACAAACCAAATGATATCTACCATGTACTTGTTATTGCAAAAATGTCTCTAAAAACTATTCAACCTTGGCAATATTGTTTTTGTTATATGCTTGTTGCTACAGATCTTTTCTTCTCCACTGGCAATTATTTTTCATATAGTCTATTGCTTGTTAGTGTATGTGTGTTCATGTAGGTGTATTTTTATAATCACACAGATTTTTCCTCATTTTAAAGCACAGCATTGCTTTGCAAAGAAGCCCGTTGAGTAACAAATGTCCAAATATTCTAAAAGAATAAGATATTTTGCATCTTTTCTCTAAAAATTTCATGTAGCATTGGAACTGAATGTAATCACTGTTCTAAAAGTGTTTTCTCATTAGCTGATGCTGGTATGTTGTCCTTCAGAAGTCACACCATAAGTGTTAATAGTGATTCCATCATACTAAATTTCTTTTCATACTTTTTTTCTACCATTCGTTGCGGTAAAATATTTTGAACTTTCACATCTTTCCTGAATGGTTGACTGATGTACAGTTACTTTACAGACTGATGAGCAATAACATTTGAAAGTTGAAGCGAATGCAGTCTATACATTTCTCATATACTTTACAGCAGGGGTGTCCAACCTTTTCAGTTGTAAGGGCCGCATTGAGTCAACAGAAATGGTCTGGGGGCCGCATGTAAAATATATTATTGTAGACGGCAAGTGAGGACCACGTAAACTGAAGAGCAAAAAAAAAAAAAAAAGGTCTCTCATACAGAAACATTGCAGTTCCGCATTCAACAGAAGTAGCTCCGTATTTAGTTGTTTTTGATTGGCCCGTATGCCAGGTATACGGGCTAATCAAAAAAAAAAGCTAAGCGGAGGCTGGCCCCTGGCTGTATTGTAGGTGAATTTGAACAATAAATAAATTAATAAATGCATAATATTTGCCCTAAAATTTAATATCTCATTCTATTTATTAAAAAAAAAAACAGTTAAATCTAACATCTTAGTTTAACTACATCAAAGTTTATTTGTAAAAAAAATAAATAAATAAACAGGTACGAACCCTTCAATTTGTATGAGATCATACCTGTGATTTTGCTGGTTTCCATGTCTTCCATCATGTCCTTAATGGCCATATGTTGTCCAAAGCACTCATGTATTCTTCTGTTTCTAGCTTTGGAATCTGTCCCTGAAATATGGCACTGGCAATATCAGGAATGGTGAGACTTTTACTTCTTAAAAAATGAACAATTTGTATTTTTACATTTGTTTCACTGTCACTAACAGATGGTAGAACACGTTTAACTTTGGTTCACCCACTTACTGTGGAGACACAAAGAACATGGTAGTATGCAACAACACACTCCAGTTTCACAAGGTAAACTCACACATGCTGTTTTGCAGTTGCCTCTCCAATCTGCATGAGTGCACATTTCAGCTGACAACTTGCTCCGATCCATTCAATGAGGCATAGCATCATCAGATAACACCTTTTTGTATTTCTTCCTTAGATTACTATAAATCATCAACTTGGGGTTTTTTCAAATGTTTGCTGAAAATTTGGAAGGGGTCTTCCAGTATTTGTTACATTTCTCAAATTTAAACAAATAATTGACTTTATTAGTAATGGCAATGTTTATTCGTGAAACCAATTCACAAGGGTGCAGCCAGGCACAGACCTTCGCAGAATTCAAACTTATTGGTCCTAGTTCTTGTTATACTTAAGTGTCCATATCAGGAGGTTCAGGCTGTCAAGTCAGGATTGTTCTTTTGTGTAGTAAAGTAGACAAACATTATGAGCATAACCTTTTTAATGTGAACACTGAGCTTGTCTTTTTGATACCAGTGCGTCTATATCGGGTTTGATAGATGTAGTGGCGATGCAAAGAGTATTTTCAAGATGCTCATCTGAAATTTTTGTTCTGATTTTATTTTTTGTATGCTTCATACGAGAAAAAAATTGCTTGCAAATGTATGTACTCTCCAACAGAGATGTCATGAACAGGGCATGTTCGTGAAGTGATGGACATTTTTCTTTGGGTAGGTATAACTTATAAAAGTCAAATAAAGATGCTTGCAGAAATTTTTCTTTAAGTTGCATATCTGACTACAATTCTATGCAGGCAACATGTCGATGTCAACTGAGAATGGAGTAGCAAATATACTGAACTGTTGTTGGTGTTTTCTAAAATCTTGAAATCTACTCTCAAACTCCTGTGATAAACTATTAAGTAATGCCGCATATTTTTCAGTATTTGCATGGCTTTGCTCAGACAGTGTTGCAAAGTGAATGAAGCTATTGTTCTTAATCTGACTGTGCTATAATTTCAGTTTCATTTCAAATGCCGTCACTGTTTGGAACATGTAATTTATTAATAGATTTTCCCCTTGGAGGCGCAGGTTCAGGTCGTTGAGCAGTGATGTCTACTAAGAAGGCTAAAATCAGCCATCCAGCTTGCATTTTCAAATTCGGGTACAGGCTATCCTTTTAACTCCATAAAGGACTTTATTTCATCTCGTAAGTCATAGAAGCGTTTCAGCATTTTTCCACGACTTAACCACCTCACTGCAGTAAAGTACAAGATGTCTCCATAGGTAGATTCCAAAGTAGTCAGAAACTCCTGAAACTGGTGTTGATTTAATCCTCTGGATCTTATAAAATGTATTGTTTTAACAACAACATTCATAACATGTTCCATTTTTAAAGTCTGTGCAGACAAATTTTCTTGAAGTATAATGCAGTGGTACTTCATGAAACGCACATTACTGATCTGTTTTGCATCTTCTTCCATCAGTGTTGTTAGTCCTTCCCTCTTTCCAACCATAGCTGGAGCACCGTCAGTTACTATGCCAGACAGGTTTCTGATGGTCAAGGAAAATCTTGCCAGTGTTTCTTTTACTGCCTTGTACAGATCAGCAGACTTTGTTGTGTCTTTCAGTGGAACCAGACAGGCCAGTTCTTCAGTAATATTGAAATCGTTGTCAACACCACGAATAAATATGGCAAGTTGTGCCATATCTGTAACATCAGTGCTGTCATCCAAAGCTATGGAGTAAAACTTGAAAGTTGCACACCGAGATTCCAACGTATTTTCAATAGATTTGGCTATATCTTCCACACGCCTTGCGATTGTCTGGTGTGATAAACTGATTTTAGAAAATTCTGATTTTTTTTCAGGGCAAATTATGTCTGCTACACTTTCAAGGCATTCTTTAACAAATTCACCATAGGCAAATGGCTTGGATTTTTTCGCAATTAAATTTGCTACAACATAACTTGCCTTCAGTAAAGAATCCGGCCGAGTAGCTGATTTTCGAAACAGCTGTTGTTGAAATGTAAGACTTTTTTTTTAATTCTGATATTTTCTGTTTACGGAACACTCCTTGCAATTCACTTAATTTGGGGTGCGTTTGAATATAATGCCTTTTCAAATTGTAGTCCTTGAAAACGGATACCACTTCTCTGCATACTAAGCAAAGTGCTTTATTGTTAGAGTCAACAAAGAAGTACTCATCAGTCCATTTTTCCCGAAAGAGACTCCTTTCATCTGCTATCTTGCGTTTCACGGTTTTGGTTGGACAGGATGCAGAAGCCATGCTGAAAAGTAAAAAAGGAGTAATTTAACTACTTTATTCCTAGTTATATAATTTTTAAAACAATGGCTAACAATTTACATTAAAAAATAAGGAAATAAAAATTAAAACTATCCATTGTTGTAGTAGTATATGTTAATGGTGTTCGAGGGATCATTTCACATCTGCAAAATAACACAAAAATATCCCTGGGGTGAATTTACAGTTACCCATCCAGTTGGCCAGATTACATATGAGGAGGGCCAGTGAGGCACTTTGTTTCATTTGTAGTACTAATGCCATTAGTCTTCAAAACAGCCATTACGCATAAAGCACATCACATTTACTGTGACTGTTGGTCTGTACTTTGTGCCAGTAATACTGGGCATTTTGAAAAGTTCTTCATAATTCATGAAATTCAGATGGACTGCGATAGAGCTATGAACATGTATGGTTAGCTGCATGTAATCAACAGTTTCTTACTGCTACAAGAATGGCAGCTTTCAATGACATAATCAGAGCTGTACCATCAAGTTAAATATGGTGTACTTTGCATGCTACCCAAGAAAAGTCATTCACTTGCAATGAAAAAAACTGGCACACACTGACACTGTCATTAATTCACTACTACTGTACTACCAATTCACACTGCGAAAACCACTCCAGCCGTCCCAAGTAGGTAAAATGTCAACATTAGCAGCCCTACAGTATTACAATCCATAAAATTAAGCCAACAAATTTGCAATAAAGTAAATAATTCACATCACTGACTTAATAAAACAAATCTGAATAAGAGGGTCTCACCCAAACAAATGACTGGTGCCATACACATGACCGCAAGCCGAATGCCAACAAATGTATCATCATCCCTTTTGGCCCAAAGTTTTGGGGAAAGCGGCTGTGAGGCTGCCAGCCCAGCTAGATGTTATTTTGTACATAATTCTGTGTGTCATTTTTGAATATTAATATGCTTCCTATGCTTGTCTTACAAATGTAAAAAAACTATACGTATGTGTATATTAAACTATTGGTGCAGAAGTGTGTGTTGAACTGTATGTTCTGTACTGAGCTTCAAGAATGTAACCAGTGTACCCTGCTGGAAAAGAGCAGAAATGTGTGTATAATAACTATATACCTATGCAGATGTGTGCTGTAATGGTAGAAGTTGGAACATACAGAGTTAATTTGCAAATGCTAGCTAAGAAAAGAAGTGAATTGTTTTACGACTGTGTTTATCTCATCAAGAAGACAGGATGTCTACACTGCAGCCAGAAGTTCTTTTGTGTGGAAACAGACAAAATGACAGGTTTCAAATGTAAAACTGTTTACTACTGTTTTATGACTTCCAGTTCCAGGGCTTAGGGGCCTTAAGCACATTTCTGAGAGATAAGTAACCTCTCTTAGAGACAGATTGCAATATAGCAAGATTAGTAGATGTTTTCTGTATTTGAGACTGTCCTGCAATGTTGTTTAACATATTTCCTGCAATTCTGAACTGTGTCACTTTATTCATTGAGTTATTGAATATTGTCTTATTCTTTTTATTGTTTATTATTAAATATATTTAAAAACCTTTTAATTGTGGCTGGTTTGTTTATTTAAAAATATTTTTGTCATAATGCCTTGTTTTGTATGTAATTTGCACTCATGAGTAACATATGCTTACTTCAGTAATTGCAACAGGCAATTGTGAAATTCAGGAATGCTTCAAACACTTCAAGCACGAATGCATTGAGATGTTCACAGACTAGCTTACATAGTCAGTTAACAGACAGACATGCAGACAGATAGACAGATACCTACTGGAAAAGGCCACAATCAATAACATATTGACCTCTGTTTCATATTAGTTTGATGGACATTCACTAGACTACAGATTTAAACACCCCTTTCTTTTGAGTCATTTTGCCTAGTATAGACAGCACTGAGGAATAACCAGTGGAACAGTATACATTATCATAGCTCTCAACTGTCCAGATTTTCACAGAATGTCCATATTTTCACCTTATATATCTTTTGGTGTATTCCTTATCAAATTTGTGGTTTTCTGCCATATCACTTGCATGATCTCAGGAGTGCTGTCACACAATAATTACAGGCTATTAAAAAAGCACCAGTACCTTGTTTTTTTAGAAGTAAACATTACCTGACAGTATTAGAAAAAAACCTTGCATCAACCTGTTTACTACCATTTCTCTTGTATGCCTCCCCCATCATGACTAACCTACATAGCAACCCCCCCCCCCCTTCCCCCATGAAACTGGACAGCTGTAATTGCTAGATTTCCCAGCAGTTTACATACATTGCAAAGCCAGCTTAAAACAACTGTACTGGCTCGAGCCTCACAATCTCCTACCTACTCACAACTACGTATTGCCCGTAGTAGACATTTTAATGTCATTATTCCTCAGTCTATCTCTAAAACACTGCAACCACAGCAGCTGCATTCTAAGAAAAGTGACTAAGAAATAAGTTCTTCTCTGAAAGCTTTTTCTTTAGCAAATGTAACAGACCGATATGTTCGTGCTCTGGTTGCAAGTTCCTACTCTAGGAATTATATTTTCCACATCAGTTCTTTTAATTAGTAGAACTGCTAATAAGAATATGCACAGTACATATAAAATGCTTCCATTATTCTAATCTAAGGATTATTTTCATACACTTCCATCACTATGAAGAAAGATATGAAGAAAGATTAACAGTTTTTTAAAATAACTATACATAATAAAAGTAAGCCCAAAGTTTTTATTTAATAGCACTCACATTTATAACAAAAAGACCCCAGAATATATCAGTTACCTTCTCAAAACCCAAATTACACTGTTGTACTCCATAGTAGTGAGTCTTTTGTCAATCTGTTTGTGTATCTTTCATATCAGAGAGGATGGGAATAAACCTAGTCGGATGGCTGCTTTGAAAAGGCGACAAAGCAGATAACTTATGAGGGGACAAAGTGCATATAATAAGTAAACTGTCCCAAATTAGTTAAATCAAAATGCATTGACACTCAGGAACTCGCATACCTACAGGCAACTCACAAGCAGGGGCGGCTCGTGGCATCGGGCTGCCGGACTGCAGCCCCCTCAAACTAAAAATTAAAAAAGAAAACAAAAAAAATTATTTTTTTAAATTTCGCGGACTTCGCGCATGCGCAGTAGTCCCGACTACCGTCGGTCTATGCACATGCTCAAGGCAGTCCGGCAGGACTCATAGAGGGACACGAGGAGACGTCTGTGCACTTTTAAAGTGCACAGACACGCTGGGAGGATATATCGCATCCGGACTGCAACAGCAGCAGTCAGAACAGTCTCGGGAGGGAGCTTGGAATCTCGTCGTCGGGAAGGAGCTTTGCTGGGATCCCACGGGTCTTTGTGAGTATTGCGTGGGTAGGATATGGTATGGAGAACAGACAGGTAAGTGTATGGTGCATTTTACTTTCTGTGTTGGTGCTTTTTAACTGGATAGAGTTGTTGTGTGTAGTGTATGGTGCATTTTACTTTCAACTGGATAGAGGTGTGTGTGTGTGTGTGTGTGTGTGTAAATGCCCCAGGTGCTTATGGTGGTGTGGTAGGGAATACCTCAGGCTTGAACCCTGTACCCTGTATGCAGGTGTTAAAGACTTGAGTTCCCTACCCACCACCATTTGTAAAAAATTGCAGATTTTTGCCTCATATTTGATCTGATCTGTTCCTCATAATATCTGTGGTTTGTAAATGTTGCAATGCTTGATATTTGATGGTGTAGTAGTAGCATTGTTGCCTCACAGCTGCAGGTTCTCAGGTTTGATTCTTGGCTGGGGTTCCTTCTTTGTGGGGTCCGTATCTTCTCCCTGTGTTTGTGTGGGTTTGCTTTTGTGTCCTCCCATGTTACAAAGACATGTCTGCATTATTTCTTCCTGGGCCTCTGCTGAAAATTGTGTTTTTGTTCCAAGTCAGACTGTCCTGATTAACAAATGTTAAATAAAATTGACAGGCATTTGAATTTCAGACTTCAGGTTTCTGAATGTTTAATTCCTTGCAGATTTGATGGTGCAGTGGTAGTATTGTTGCCTCACAGCTATAGGTTTTCTGGTTTGATTCTTGGTTGGGGTGGCTTCTGTGTGGAGTCTGCATCTCCTCCCTGTGTTTGTGTGGATTTGCTCTGGTGCCCTGCCATTTTACAAAGACGTGTCTGCAGTATTAATCCCTGCATCTCTGCTGAAAATAGTTTTTGTTCTGTCCGCAGTAAAATTGACCGGCATTTGAATTTCAGACTTCAGGTTTCTGAATGTTTAATTCCTTGCAGATTTGATGGTGCAGTGGTAGTATTGTTGCCTCACAGCTATAGGTTTTCTGGTTTGATTCTTGGTTGGGGTGGCTTCTGTGTGGAGTCTGCATCTCCTCCCTGTGTTTGTGTGGATTTGCTCTGGTGCCCTGACATTTTACAAAGACGTGTCTGCAGTATTAATCCCTGCGTCTCTGCTGAAAATTGTTTTTGTTCTGTCCGCAGTAAAATTGACCGGCATTTGAATTTCAAACTTCATGTTCTTCAGAATACATAGTAGCACAACCTTTTTTTCTAGCAATTTTCTTAGCTTATAAGATGAATATTTTAAATTTGTCCCTATTTTTGGGACTGTATTCCCCCATTATTGGCTTTGTCCAGGTTTTTGTGCTAAGGTTGTCAGCTATGGCAAGAACTGAATTCACTGAATATGGATTGTAGAATTGTGCATATTTACTGATAAAGGTGCACTGTAGAATTGTGCATATTTACTGATAATGGTGGACTGTAGAATTGTGCATATTTACTAATAATGGTGGACTGTGGAATTGTGCATATTTACTAATAATGGTGGACTGTAGAATTGTGTATATTTACTAATAATGGTGGACTGTGGAAGTCTGAGTAGACTTTTTATGATAAATGTTCTCAACTGGGCAGTTTTGCCATTATGGGTGCATATGCTTTGTTTCATTGCTTACTGGAAAAATGTTCAAAACAAATTTAAAACACCCTCTAACAAGTGTACTGTATTGTACAAGGAATATAATTTTAGTACAGTGAGGAAGGTGTATCAAAGAGCACATGTATGTTTCATATGCAAGGGGCCTATGATTCAAAACAGCCCAAAATTAATCTTTATCTGCCACTGGCAAAATGTATTTTCTTTGAATGTGGGTTTCAATGCTGTTTCAATGAATGTGAGTTTCAAGGGCAGAGAAGTTTTAATGCTAAGTTTTCATTGTGAGACTGCATTGCTTTGTTTAACAGATGACTTAATGTTTGTGCTGTAAAATACAAAATAAAACTTTCAAATGAAGTCCAACTCATCATTGAAGTAAAGCAGTATGCACATTAGTGTTTATGGTAAATGGAGTGAAATAGCCAAGTAATGGCTCATTGGAATGGCTGCAGAGGCTCCATTCAACCATTATTTTGTCAGGGGGGGGAGGGCAGCAAACTCAGACAGGCCCAGCTGAACTATACCTCCCAACTGTCCAGATTTTCAAAGAATGAATAGATTTTTGCTTCTTATTTTTGGTTTGTTGTTCATAAAATTTGTAGTTTTAATTCCTAAATGATTTGCCAGAAGTCCCTAAATAATAAGTTTCAGACTTCATAACCTTCATAAAAATGCATGTTAAAGTAAGAGCCATTCTATCAACTGTCTCAATTTATACAAGAGCAATTTTTAGTACTGTTTATATGTGCCCCCAATATATTTGGCCTTGTTCAGATTTACTGCATTAACAGGTTGAGTGGTACATGCAAATAAATTGCTTTATAGAATTAGGCATAGCCAACCTGTCCCCAATTTTGGCTCAAAATGTTGCTCTTCCCCCTAATAATCCCTCCGCAAAATAGCAATTTTGGAAGAAAACATGGATGGTTTGCAATTAAGAAATAACTGTAATAATCAAAGTTATAGATTACTTGAAATGCATGTAGATTCTTTTATTTTGTCAGCTGCTCAAGGTAGCAGTACTAATATTAAAGTGTCCCTTCTTTGACAGGTAGCAGCTGTATTGTGTGTCTATTTTATATTTTTGCATCACATTTTTGGTCCATTTTTCATAAAATTGTGTTTTTTGGCAAATTAGTGACAAATCACTAAAGACTGAAGTTAGAAAATGACAGACATTTGAGTTTCAGATTTTATACCCTTCAGAAAATTCATACTAATGCAAGACCTATTCTATTATCTTTCTAAGTTTATTAGAGCAATATTTAAAAATTGTCCTTATTGTTGTGCCTTTGTCCCACTTCTGTGTATGGCTTTGTCCAGATTTCTTGCTCTTGAGGTTGAGAGGTATGACAAATGTGTCAGGGCCATCACAGTCAGCCAGAGAGATTTCAAATTGTGACATGCTTGTTGCACCCCACTCCCCCATGTAGTGACTTTGGATGTGTCCAAGCAAGGCAAGGAGTAGTTGTATCTACCTTGGATGGGGAGGACACACTGCATAAGTACTGCAGTGGCTTTTCATCTGTCCTTGATTTTGCAGAATGGTCTGGTTTCTGTCATATTTTTGTACTGTTGATTTATGCTTATTACTCAGATTTATGCTTATTACTCGCAAGTGCCTGTTGCTCTGTGTTTAAGTAGCAATGCTTTAATGACCATAAGGTAAGCTTGTCTGACATCGTAAGATGCAAGTAAGCTTTAATAAGCATACTGTTAAAGAATTGCCAACATTGAAAGCCTTTCTGTTGTTGCCATGCAGAGAATACTTGACTAGATAATGTATAAGCCTTGGGTATTAAAGGACAGGATTCCATTATTTTAAAAAGCTCATTACACTTGTTGGAGACTTCCAGTCATCTCTACAGACTTTACCCGTAAACTAAACAGAATGCCAATCATGTGTGGTCCATAACCTGTACAGTAATCCTTTAAGCAATGTATCTTGAGCTTGTTTCTTGTTTGCTTTTCATTTTTACTTTTATCATGTTTTTCCCATGAAACATGTTGTCAGGCAGCAGGTTTTTTTGGATAAGAAACATTTTTACAAGTGGGGGCATCACATAGATTTCTACTTTCAGCATGTTGCTTGGTACTTTAATAAAGCTGAATATATTATAATTAGAACTGCAGTGCAAGGAGAAGTGGTTTGAGTTGAGTGCTTCTGGTTTTTCTTATACTTGATTTTGACTGGCATTCCAGTAATGTATTTAAAAAGTAATTTATTTTTTCATGCCTCACAACCTTTTGTTTCCATCTAGATATTAAGTAAGCTGTCATGCAGCCAATGCATTGAAATATTTTTATTCTTCTACACTTATTTTTGTCTTGATTGGACTTTCATAATGATGGTTTGCCACCCAGGGCAGCGTATTTAATTAAAGTTATTTTTTTTGTGGTTTTGTGCATAGCTCCTCCCCTTTATGGTTGACCACACCCCTTCCATTTGACCCCACCCATTCAGCATCTCCTGCAGACCCCCTGTGATTTGAAGTCACCAGCCGCCACTGCTCACAAGTGCATGTCCAAAAATTCCTTCCCGCAAAGAAATACTTTCAAAATATACTGGCTATTTCAACGTCTTCAAAAAAAATAGGTCAGTCGCTAACTTTCCACTGGCAGCATTCATCAGTGTGGTTTTGCTTGTGTGTCTGCATTTGTATTGTATTCTGGTATGGATTTTACCTTCTAACACCCACAAGTACTGTTAGTACTGCACAACTGAAAAAGAAGCAACCTTACCTTCATATCACAGTTATGTTCCCCAATATGTACGTTACATTTGCTGTAGCAATACTACAATATAATGCAAAAATTCACAGTGGAATGGTTACAATGTTTTACCCTACTCTGTTTTTTTATTGTTTCTGTTATATCCTGGGAAATAAGGAGACCACACGGTTCTGGAGTTGTAAGGCCTTTCTTTATTAAGAGCCTTCAGGTGCGCACCCATGCTACATGTTCACAATTTCGCCATCGCCATGCATACACCGGAAACAACCTGTTACCAGATATATATAGAACCAACACTACATGTTGCTAATTCCCCAGAGCGCCCCCACAGTACAACAACAGCATTACTTGCCCGATACTACATTCCTCCCCTTTTAAGCATTGAATACGCTTCTTACATAAGAAAAAACAAGGGAGCAAGCCAAAAACAATCCATCTAGTTTCTTACATAAGAAAAAACAAGGGAGCAAGCCAAAAACAATCCATCTAGTACTTAATTCCTAAATACACGGCTAGTATTAAACAGTTACCCTGCAATCGAATTAGGTTGCTCTTTTAACCTAGACATGCAATTGTTACATTGATAGTCCTTCAAGTAACTAGGTTTAACCAGTGCCCGCTTAGAACGGCGCAATGGTACCACCCTGAATGACTCTGGTGTCACAGTTACCACCTCTGGTACCGGTGTATCCATCCCTGGAACAGTTGGATCCTTGGGAACCTCTCCTTCCGAGTCTCGGCAGCCTCCCTCGGCCCCCAAGATCGGAGATCCTCCTGCCACTGCGAGCCCTTCTCCCGAAACTAACGGCATTTCCGGGGCTTGCAGTTCCATGGAGTCCTTCTCCTGCACACTCCGCAGAATCTGGTCCACATGTCTCCTCACTACTAAACCTCCATCCAACCTCACCTGGTACGACAGGGGACCCGTGCTCTTGACAATAAACCCTGGAATCCATTTAGGTCCATAGCTGAAGTTTTGCGTCATCACGGCATCTCCCTCCAGGAAACTTCTCTCTCTCCGTCGTTGATCATGATATTCTTTTTGCCTCCACTGTATCCTCTCTACCTTAGCTCGGATGTTTGGATGCACCAGATCCAACTTGGATCTTAATCTCCGTCCTTGCAACATCTCAGCAGGAGACAATCCCGTGGTAGACTGGGGTGTAATGCGGTAGTTGAATAACACCCTTGATACTTTGGCTGCCATACTTCCGTCTCCGGCCTTTTTCATCATCGCTTTAAAGGTCTGGACAGCCCTTTTAGCACATCCATTTGAAGCGGCATGGTATGGTGCTGATGTGACATGTACAATGCCATTTTTTTCCAGGAACCCCTTGAACTCTTCACTCATGAAACATGACGCATTATCTGATACAATAGTCTCGGGTAATCCTTGACTACTGAAACTCTTTCTCAGGCAGTCAATGGTAGTGGTAGAAGTGGGTGTTTTGACTGGGTAGGCATCCATCCATTTAGAATGAGCATCCATTATTATCAAAAACATTGCCCCCATAAAAGGTCCTGCATAGTCTATATGAAGTCTCTGCCAAGGTCTACTCGGCCACTCCCATGGGTGTAGTGGTGCCATCACAGGTAAGTTGCGATGCTGCTGACAGGTTTTACACTCTTTCACAGCGACTTCAATGTCGTGGTCCAACTTTGGCCACCAAAAATAACTTCGTGCTAAGGCCTTCATTCTGGTGATGCCCACATGACCTTGATGCAGCTGTTGTAAAAGTGCATGTCTTCCTGGGGGCGGAATTATCACTCGTGCCCCCCACAACACGCATCCATCTTGCACACTCAGCTCTGTTTTCCTCCCCTCATAAGGCCTGAAAACTGGATCAGGGTGTTGTGTTGCCCAGCCTTGCTGGACCCATTTAAACACTCGAGCCAACACCGGGTCTTTGCATGTCCATTCGCTCAATTCTTTCGCTGACACCAACGTGATGTCCTCCATCATCAACACTCGGTCCTCCATTTCCTCCCGCTGGGAAAGCCCCGGTAGCGGCAGACGGCTCAACGCGTCCGCATTGCTATGGTGTTTCCCAGGCTTATAAACAATCTCATATTCATAAGCTCTTAATGTTACAGCCCATCTCTGAATTCGGGGAGAAACCATCTGAGGCACGGCCTTCATCTCGTTGAACAGTGACAACAAAGGCTTATGATCGGTACACACAGTAAACTTCCTGCCATAGAGGTATTTGTGGAACCTCTTAATTCCAAACATTACAGCCCAAACCCTCTTTGTCTAGCTGGGAATAGTTTGACTCTGCTTGTGTTAAAGTTCGTGACATGAACCCAATGGGTCTTTCTTGTCCATCTGGCATCCGGTGTGCCAACACGGCCCCTAACCCATACGGTGAGGCATCACATGACAAAATTAAGTCCTTGTGACTATCGTAGTGCACCAAAACCTCTGAAGACTGCATCAGTTCCTTAGACTGCTCAAACGCTTTGTCTGGTTCCTCCTGCCACATCCACAGGGTCTCCTTCCTTAACAGTTTATGTAAAGGAGCTAACAGCGTTGACAGATTTGGTAGGAACCTGTTATAATAGTTGAGTAAGCCTAAATAAGCCTTCAGCTCTGTAACATTTGTGGGTGCAGGTGCCTCTTGGATGACTTTTACCTTGTCTGGCAGGGGGTGTAGGCCCGAGGCATCCACCTTGTAACCCAGCAACTCTGCTTCCTTTACCATGAAAGCACATTTACTCCTCTTCACCCGTAAACCAGCCTCTCGCAGTCGACTTAGCACCTCGTTCAGAGTCTCCAGATGCTCGCCATTGTTCCTTCCCGTCAACAGGATGTCGTCCAGATACACAGCCACCTTCGGAATTCCTGCCACCAGTCCCTCCATTATTCTCTGGAAAATAGCTGGACTAGAGGAAACCCCAAAAGGTAAACGATTGACTTGGAACAGTCCTTTGTGTGTGTTAAGGGTGACATAGGCCTTTGACCCTTCTTCCAGAACTACTTGTTGATGTGCCTGACTGAGGTCCAGTTTACTAAACTTTTCACCTTCCGACAGCTTTTCAAATACATCCTCCACCTTGGGTAATGGATACTGCTCCAACTTCGAAACTTGGTTCACTGTTAACTTGTAGTCACCACATATGCGTACCGTATTATCTGGCTTTAACACTGGAACAATTGGTGCTGCCCATTCCGAAAACTTCACTGGTTCAATTATACCTTGCTTAGTGAGTCGTTCCAACTCAGTCTCCACTTTCTTCTTCATTGCATATGGTACGGGTCGAGGTTTGTAGAATCTTGGCGTTGCATTTTCTTTAACATGTATCTTTGCTGGTGGACCCCTCCAGGTCCCCAGTTCCTCTTTGAACACTTCTGCATTGTTCTCCAGCACATCTTGCAAGGCCAGCCCCTGCTGTTCTACTTTATGTAGCCGTAGACAACCCATTTCCAGCTCCTTGAGCCACGCCCGGCCTAGCAGGTTTGGTCCCTTACCTGCTACCACCATGACTGGCAACTGTTTGACTTTATCTTTATGTTTTACAGTTACTTTGGCCATCCCCAGTGTGGGAACTGTTTCACCGGTATATGTTTTCAAAGTCACTGAACAGTCCCGCAGCTTCTGAGCTTCTTTTAGCCATAACTTTCCATACTCAGCCTTGGACAGAACCGTCACACTACATCCGGTATCCACTTCAAACTGCACCATTTTACCATTTAAGTCCAACTGGGTTGTGATGGGATCAACTCTTTCCCACCTGGCCTCTTCCATGTTAAACATAGTAAACACTTCCTCATTTTCCCTGGTGTTTTTAGTTGTACCTTCATGCATGTGGTGTGCATACTGCCGTTTTATTTTTCGGTTTTCCTTTCTGTCCATCATACTGCTCTTGTCCTCCCCCTTTCTCGGCTGGTCCCTAGAGGGCGTTGCGCGGCACATTTTCTTCACATGGCCCTTTTTCCCGCAAGCATGACATTTTTCATTTAAGAAACGACAGTTCCTTGCCAGATGTTCTCCGCCACACCTGTAACAGGCATACTGACCAGACTTCCCTGGTGTTTTATGCTCCCCGACCACTTTATGCACTGGCAGTGGGGTAGCACCCCTGCTCCCCACCCCTTCGATGGTTCTTGGTTGTAAATCACGAATGTCTTTATTCGCCGTTTCTATGGCCTGTGCCAACTTCAAGGCCTTTTCAAACGAAAACTCAGGCTCCGCCAACAACCTGCGTTGTATGCGGTCATCTGCAATGCCACATACGAGCCTATCTCGTAGCATTTCTGTCAGTCTGTCCCCATAATTACAGTGTTGCGCCAGTTCCCTCAGCACTGCGACATATTCCGTTACCGTTTCATTAGCCATTCTAGTCCTTGAATTTAACTTGAACCTTTGGACTATTGCACTCGGCGGGTTATAATGTGACTGAAGCAAGCTCGTCAACTCCGTGAGCGATTTATCCCCGGTTTATCAGGACTCAATAAGTTCCTCATCAGACTGTCGTCTTGCTGCCCACCGAGCTCAGCAATATGGCTCGCTTCCGCCCGCATCCAGTATCTGGTTTGCTTCAAAAAAATGTTCCAACACTTCACAATACTCCTCCCAGGTCTGGGTCTGACAGTCGTATGCAACCAGCGACCCCAACATGGAACCAGACATAACCCCGGCAGGCCCAGTCTCTTCGTCGTCCGACATTAACTGCACCCCGCCGTTTTCACTCGCAGCGGACTCGGAGGTATCCCATCCTCGTCGCCAATATGTTATATCCTGGGAAATAAGGAGACCACACGGTTCTGGAGTTGTAAGGCCTTTCTTTATTAAGAGCCTTCAGGTGCGCACCCATGCTACATGTTCACAATTTCGCCATCGCCATGCATACACCGGAAACAACCTGTTACCAGATATATATAGAACCAACACTACATGTTGCTAATTCCCCAGAGCGCCCCCACAGTACAACAACAGCATTACTTGCCCGATACTACAGTTTCTTTTACAAACCTTTACTTCTTAAAAGGGAAAGGTACAAGAAACAGAATTCTCCTCAAATTACAATATCTTATCTACCTTAATTATGAACCAGCCTCTGCCTATTAGTCAGTGCCACAGCATACTGCACCTGCCTTCATTAGGCATTGTCCTCCCTTGCTGCTGGCTCCTCCATAGGCCCCTCATTGGACTCCTTCCCCACTGCTTGGTATGGAACTTCCTCCTCCTGAATGTGTATGCCCTGCTGCAACTGTTGTCATTCAATTATGTTATGTAACATAGCGCAGACAGAAAATATATTCCATATGCCAGGATCATACTGCAGGACACTACTAGATGCATCCAGGCAGTAAAAGCGGGCTTTCAGCAAGCCAGATACATGTTCAACAATCTAATGGGCATAGTTGTAGCATGTAGCTACTGCCTGCCATAGTCTGGAAATTTCTGAGAGGTGTCATTACCCATGGTTCCAGGGCATCGTTAATAAGGTGCCTCTGGGTAAAATCACCCTGCACAGAACACTGATACAAGTCTCACAAGCTCCATATGTGGGAGTTGTAAATACTACCTCGATGGCCTGCAAACACACTGTGTATTATACCCTCTGCATAACACACAACCTGGCAATTGATGGAGTGATTAATAT
Organism: Protopterus annectens; assembly: GCF_019279795.1. NCBI lineage: Eukaryota > Metazoa > Chordata > Ceratodontiformes > Protopteridae > Protopterus > Protopterus annectens. Next base: position 1,705,858,496 of record NC_056744.1, read on the forward strand.
GCTTTCTTGCCTGCTCACTAGGTGGTGCCTTTATTGTAATGTGGGTGCAATCTATGGCCCCCAGTATCTCGGGGAAATGAGCTGTCTCACAAAAAGCCCTCATGCTGTTGGCTTTCTCCTCTGTAGCATGTGGAAACAACATAACCCCCCCCCAGCATGCTGCAGCATGGCATCAAAGAACTGGTGCAGTATCCTTGTGGCAGATGCCCGAGATAACCCCGCTGTGTCCCCGGTTGGTCATCAAAAGGTCCATCTAGCTAGCTTGTATTTAAGAAGCTACATATACCTTGGTGTCTGCACGGACAGGTACTCCACACATCTCATAGGCCTGTTAAGGAGCATGATAGATCGTGCTCCCTCATTTACAAGCCAGCTCGGTGGCACAGTGACAAAGCATATAGCACTGTTGCCTCACAACAAGAGGGTCTTATTTTAGAAAACATTTCTGAATTCTAGGGACACTATTTAATCCTAATTCAAAATTTAACTAGTTGTCTAAGTGTATTGTTGGTTACATCACCCAAAAATCACTAAAACTGTTTGCATATTTCTAACTATACTAGTACTTCTTACCAATCCTATGACCCTCGGTCAGTGCACAGGCAGGCTTTATGACACTTATGACAATTTCACGGTAGAATTTATACAACCTTCTTTCAGTCAGTGGCTAGGATCAGAAAAAAAATTAGCCCCATCTTCAACTTAATAGCCCCCAGAGAAGCACTCTCCCCAAATCTCATGTTTAAACACACACACACACACACACACACACACACACACACACACACACACACACACACACACACACACACACACACACACACAGTCCATGGTATAATAATCTTTCATTCTAATAATGGTTTCATGTGTGAGCATGCTTTACTCAACTGTCTTTTCTGGAGTAAAACAGATGTTCCTGCAGTCATAAAACAGCAATAAACTGAGGTAAGAGCTGAGTATACCAGTTGTACAAGGGTACACAGAGTTTTTTTAGCTCCATTCACTGGACATATGAGCACCACAACGTGCATTCCATCTCTTCATGAATATTTCAAAAGAATAGAAATAAATTGTCTTTCATTCTTTAAGTTTACTCAGTACTGATTATTACTTCAAAGATAATGCCTTAGATTCAAAGCTTTGACAAAGGAAGAAGCATTTTTACACTGATTTTCCCCCTCACAGTAAGCCTTTCTGATGCATAGAAATCACTTCTGCTGATTTCACTAGCAGGAGCCTTATACAACATGACACAGAGCTCGATTTATCTTAGTATGTGAATTTGAGATATGTTAGTCATGCTGCCTGTGGCTGAATTTACAATAAAAAACTAAAATCACAAGTTAAAATTACTGTAATTTATGCTGTATGCAGGAAAAACCTATTCAATGAGCCCCAGTCTTCCTGAACATTAGAAATCTGCATTTGTAAGTCTGTTCTGCTTCACTTGGCAGTTGAATCCTTCCTTTTCTGCATTTCATCTTCATTTGGAGTACAACATTTCTGTTATTAATACGAAAACCATTGAATGTGGCTAATGAAAATGTCCTTGTGCTTAATTCTAATTAAGCTAAATGCAGGAACTCATTGTTACAAAGCAGCCATTGTTTCTCAACCATGAATATCTTTGCTTAGGCTTAGGAAATAAAAAGCATGAGGAATGGTATGAAGCAGACATTACTGCATTCTGTCACACAGTTATTTACACTTTCTCATGTACTGTGTCTTGACATTTATCTGTAAGCACTGTAAAAAACACATTATTGCCATTCTTACAGTGAGCAATGAAGAAAAAAAACATAAAAGAACTAAAATAGGACAGCACAAAATATATTGCTGCCATTAAAGAGACTACAACTGCCTACGCCGCATTTTAATTCATCACCTCAGCCACTAACATCAATTTAAAATCCTGTACATTACAATGAATAGGTACATTCCATTCATTTCACTTACTTGTTTAGCAAATGCTGATGCTTAATCTGAGAGACATAGAGGACTTACTTACACAAATACCTATGTCTAGTCCTGCTGTATATGTTATTACATTTCATGAAATAGCCAAAACTTATATAGAACATAGATTAATAATTTCTGTATTAATACATTTTGTTCCAACACCTGCCCCTCGCATTGTGGATGTAACACCTGGAGAAAGATTTTAGTAAACTACCTAAAGAAGTGAGAACGTATAAATTTAAGCATAAAAAAATGTGAGCTGCTGTTTCTGCACAGCTGCAAAGGTTATTTTTTAATTGCACAACTTAATTCAGTTGTTGCCATGATAAACGACCTATCTATTTCACAGAAAGAAAGAAATAATGACTTCAGAGTAGGCTGCATATGTAGGATATGACCTAACTACAGAAGTCAGTAATATCTTTTTTCAAGTTTAAAAACAATCATGTTTGCTGACTCTGTCGAAACTTCTCTAAATGGGATAGTAACACATGCAATGATGGCTTTCATAATTACACTTGATTACTTCTTACTCCTGTATGTATGTTCTTTAACAAAACAAATGCCTACCTTGGTTCAACTGCATTTTAATACTTTCCACTCTTTCTGTGGTGTGCCATTACGAGTCTCTGATTTGTGTTGTGGGAGCAAAATCATGTGAATGGAGTTTTACTAGGTCCATATACTGGGGTAGTATATGGACAAAAAAAATTTCTTCGAATGCAGTTTCACTAATATGATTACCTATTGAAACTGCATTCAGTCAAGATAGGGTGTGCTAAACCATCTTAGGCCATACAACACTTGTTATTCTTTACACTTGCCAAATGAGTGGATGGAGTGGTCCACAGCCCCTTTTCAGCCATGTCCACAGGAGGTCAAGATACAGATATTACTTGAGTATTAACTACAGGAATATGTTATTTCACTCTGAATGTCGATTTTACAATTAAGCTGCAACAGAGGTTTACTACAATCTTAGCCATCTACGCTAGGTTCCATTTGGGAAAATTAAAAAAAAAAAAAAAAAACACCAAAAATATACTAAATGTGTATTTATTTTACAGAAGTCTCATGAAAAGAATTTTAGGAGGAATAAAATGTTGCTCCTAAGAACCACTAAGCTCCAGTGTTGTTAAATATGCAGTAATAAAATGATATAAGTACAACATATTCCTCCTTTTCATAATGGCATGCATATGTGCCTCTGAAAACAGCTAGTAGAGTGATTCCCCCTGTACACTACTTGAAAACTAATTGGCTGCCATAGCTAACAGTTAGCAGCCATCAGAACTACAAATACAGCAAGAATGAACATTTTTAAATTGTTATATTAGCGGACCGGAGTTCCGCTGTGGCGACCCCTAACCGGGATAAGCCTAAAGACACAACAACAACATATTCAGCACCTATTGCCAGCTGCCATTCATTAACTTGCATAACTCAAGCCTCAAATGTTGCTTAGTGGAGTAACACAAAGCAGTTCTTATATACACGTTACTCCTATAAAGGACTTATTCCTACTTCTGTTCTGCCATTCATTCCTCAGTCATGTAACAAAAGAGTATACTGGCTGACTGATGCGACAAAAAGTAATAGCTTCAATCTATGTAGTTGGACAAGATAATCCTATATTTCACAATTATGTAAGATAATGCAATTCTGTGTGTGTGTGTTTTTTTTTTTATTCAAGGAGAGGTACAGTTAATAATTATCCTTGCAATCCGCTTTGACAGTCACTTGACAGCTTTTAGCAAAGATGCAAATTTAAGAGTTATAAGCAAAAAAGATGAGAGATAATAGATCTGAACCTTAATGTAAAATTCATTAACACAATTGGTTACAATAAGTCTGTTCATTTTTTTTCAGAAAACTACAACTGTTTCACTTTAAGTTGGATGATTTGAAGTAAATGCTGTACCAGTTTGGAATGCAGTGCAGTACAGTACAGCTATCTTTGACATCATGTGCTCATTGCAAGTGGATAGTGCCAGACTTTAAGCTTCTGATGAGCATTCTGTCATTACATCCCCCCAGTTATATTATAATTATAACAGTTCGCTTTCCTCAGTTCTGATTCTAATCTAACGACTTACCTGTTACTGCAGGAGATGTGTAGTCAGTGTATGTAAATTGTAAAATAAATATTACAATCCCCCTCGCTCTCAATTCTTTCGCGATCACAATCCTCTTCCTTCAAGCTGTTTATCACGAGTGTATCTAGCGATGCAAAAAACGACAGGACGGTGCTTTGGAGCATGTGCACACCAGCTGAAAGACGCTGGCATGAAAAAAAAGGGAAACAAGTAATGTGGCGCATGCACACAAAAGCTAAAGGACGCGGACGTGAAAACACACGGAAAAAAAGTTTAATTTCTACTTAACGGGTCGCGGGCCGCATGGAAGAGCTCTGAGGGCCGCATGCAGGCCGCGGGTTGGACACAACTGCTTTAGACAGATAGGGTAAGAAGGTATACACTTCTACTACTTTGGCCATTAGGGCTTTAAATTGCCAGTTTCATATGTTTAAGTATCAGCAGCATGTTATGGGACTACTAAAACAGAAAATTATGTTGATTCCTGACTGTGTTGAACACAAAGAATTGCAAGAGTTGATGCATTCTGCTGAACAAGTTGGTAAACATACTTTGCAATGTGGTTTTGATGCTTTGGAAGCATCTTGTAGGGCTGCTGTCACTGGGTCTGTACTTAGAAGGCATGCTTGGCTTAAAGAACAAAACTTGCCCGATCATGTTAAAGCTAAATTACTGGATGCACCGTTAAACCAAGACCGCCTTTTTGGCAACAAAGCAGAAGACCTCAAAAGGATGGAGGAAAAAGCTAAATCTATGCAAACTGTTAAATATTTCTTATTAGTACAGCCTCCTAGATTCAGTAGGCATTGGCCTTCAAAGAACTGGCCCTTTCCAGGCACAATGACTTATCCTTAACTCTCCCAAGCCCTGCTGAACTACTTGCTCCCTTAGGAGGAAAGCTCACCCTGCTTGCAAAAAACTGGGAACTCATTACCCAGGACAAATGGGCTTTAAACATAGTTTCCCTAGGATACAGATTCCACTTCCACTCATTAACAACCCCAAGTGGATGGCCAGACCCTCCCCCCAAACCAGTGGCTGGAGGCCCAAAAACAAATGCTCTCTCTCCTCAGTATCAGGGCTTTTCAACCTGTCCCAGCAGAACAAAGGGGACAAGGTTTTTATTCAAGACTGTTCCTTGTTCCCAGAAAGGAAAACTCCTGGCATCCTATCCTGGACCTGTCTTATTCTCAACACCTTTCTGGTGGTTCCAAAATTCAAAATGTACTCTTCAACAGTTTCTTCCTATGCTAGCCAAGGATGCCTGGCTGACAACCCTAGACGTAAAAGAAGCTTACCTACACATCCCAATAAGGGAATCCTGCAAGCAATACCTATGTTTCAGGGCGGGCTCCAAACACTATCAGTTCTCTGCACTTCCCTTTGGCTTATCTACTTTGCCCAGGGTATTCACAAAGTGCCTAGCTCCAGCCATTGCATTTTGCAGGCAGAGAAAGATTCAGATTTACCCATACTTGGACGATTGCCTGATTTAGGCAGAAAGTCAAGACATTTCATTACAACACCTGGCATTTGTAAAGAGACTTCTAACCTCACTGGGGTACACCGTCAATGAGAAGAAATCATACCTAGTACCCTGCCAACAGATTCCTGGGAACAAGCTTGAACACAACTTCCCAGATGGCATTCCTCACTCCGGAGAAACAAGTTTATTTGACAATCTACTTCAACCTACTGGCCACAAAAAACAAGGTCTCTGCAAGGAAAATCCTGCAAGCCCTGGGGTTCATGGCCTCTTGCATTCTGTTAATTCCATATGCAAGACTGCATATGAGGAAACTTCAATAGTATCTAAAAAGTCTATGGTGTCAACATTCTCAGGAACTAGAAACAATGATTCCTATCATTCCTTGTCTAAGGGTAGAGTTCCTTTGGTGGGCAGAGGCCTGCTACCACAACAAGGGGCTCCCTTTCACTCTACCCCCTGCCACCCAAACCCTAACAACAGACACATCAGACTATGCATGGGGGGGCTCGCATGGCAGGGCAGTGCATTCAGGGCAAATGGAACCCAAAGCAGATGCACCTGCATATCAATCAAAAAGAAATGTTAGCTGTACAGAATGCTCTGACAGCCTTCAAAGACCTTATTCTTCCAGGACAACTATTGGTAAAGACAGACAACACCACAGTTATGTGGTACATAAACAAGCAGGGGGGGAACCCATTCCTACCCACTCTGCAAACTAGCCATGGCCCTGTGGAACACAGCCTTGAACTACCAGTGAACCTTCAAGCTCAGTTCTTGCCAGGCAAACTAAATACACTGGCAGACGACTTAAGCAGAAATCTCATAGACCCACATGAATGGAAACTGGAACCCAAAATATTCAAGCTCTTGAGGAACAAATGGGGGGACACCAGAGGTAGACCTGTTTGCCTCCCCTCAGAACTACCAATTGAACAAATTCTGCACCAGAACTCCCCACAGTCAAGCTTGGAGAGTGGATGCCCTCTCCTTTACCTGGGAAAGCCTCTCAATTTATGCCTTCCCCCCGCCTCTCCTCTCGAAGGATCTTCTAAAGATCAAACAGAACAAGCCAAGGACAATACTGATTGCTCCATACTGGCCACGTCAGCACTGGTATCCCCTTTTGTGCAGTCTGACAGTGCTACAACCATGGCACCTGCCTCAGACTCCCTCCCTGCTGTCCCAGCAGGTGGGCCAGATTCTGCACCCTCAGCTTCAAACCCTGAACCTTGCAGCTTGGCTAATTCCCTGAGCTCACCCCTAGTAACTCTCAGTAAGCAGGTGCTGGATGTCATTCTTGAGGCAAGGAGGCCTAGTACTAGAAAGTCCTACTCAGAAAAGTGGAAAAGATACTGTTCCTGGAGCCAGGCTCAGGGGAGAGGCACAACGGTGCCCAGCTTACCCCTTATTCTAGATTATTTAACAGAAATGCTCCACAAGGGCCTATCTTTCTCTTCAATTAAGATTCATGCCTCTGCCATTTCAGCACATTATAATACTGAGCCACCCCTCTTCTAACATCCCCTGCTAAAACAATTCCTTAGAGCGGCCAAATATTTAAGGCCCCGCAGGAGAACTCCCACTCCAGCCTGGGACCTTAACTTTCTTTTGGAAAAACTCACTCCTCCCCCTTTTGAACCAGCTGCTACAGCAGAGCTGAAATTCCTTTCCTGGAAAACAGCCTTACTTCTAGCCATCACTTCAGCAAGAAGAGTGTCTGAACTGCAGGCCCTCATGGCAGTGGAACCCTTCATTATCTTCCATGCGGACAGGGTTTCCCTCAGGACTAATCCATCCTTTATGCCCAAGGTGGTGTCTAGTGTGGCTCTAAACCAGTCCATTCATTTGCCTACATTTTTCCCTAATCCTCAAAATAAAGGGGAAAGGATACTGCATTTGCTGGATGAGCACAGACAGCTTAGATTCTATTTGGACAGAACTAAGCCTCTCAGAAAATCTGACCAGCTGCTAGTTAGTTTTGCCACAGGAGCAGAGGGGAAGGCCATTTCAAAGCAAACCATTTCCAAATGGATAGCCCATTTACATCCATTTCTGCTACAAGCACCATGGAAAACCTACCCCACAAGGGATAAGATCACATTCCACCAGGGCTGCATCTACCTCTACAGCATTTCTCAGAGAAGTCCCTACCAGGGACATCCTGGAAGCTGCTACAAGGAGCTCTGTACATACTTTCACCAAGCATTACCACCTGCCTATCTTTTCTAAATCCAGAGCTGGATTTACCACGGCAGTCTTATAGGGCCTGATTGCTAGCCCCAATGCTCTTTAACTGCCTCCACCCTTCCTTAGCTTTGGGAATCAACCCAAATGTGATGACTGCAACAGTGAAACACTCCCTCCAGCCCCCCTGACTTCTCTTGGCTCTACCTTTTCTTCTTGTTTGGTATATATTATATCATGTGTATTTGCTTTTTGCTGGTGGTGTTCCATACCATATAATTGCTTTCTATTGTGGGGGCACCTGACATATGGGGCAAGAAAAACTGATGTAATAGCATCGACTGCATGTTTTATACCCCTGACGACTTGACGTCATGGAAGAAGTGACAGCATCCGATGCAGAAATCCGAAGACTCTGGTATTCATGCTGGCTGAGGGCTACCTGCAGGCAGATAACCCGAATGTGAAGACTGCAACAGTGAATACACTCAAACATCTACATTTATGGTAAGTGTACACAACTGTACTTTCCTGACAGCAGTAAGGTATGGGTAACTTTGACTATCCTTGTTACTTGACCTTTCAGTGGCCATCATGGGATACAGTGGGCATATCACAGACATCTCCCCTGACAATTATTAGATGTTCATCGTGTTTCACTGTTGCAGTCATCACTGTAGGGTTCTCCCCTGCCGGCAGGCAGTCCTCGGTCGGCCAGAATCCCAAAGTCTGGGTCCGGCGTCTGCTGCTCAGCCATGCTCCCTGACGTCAGTGTGCCAGGAGTACAAAGCTGGCAGCCAATGCCATGTTCTCCAGTCTTTCTTGCCGTGCGGTGAAAGCAGTTCGCAAGTGCCAGTCGGCTGACTCCTGACAACTTTTCGTACTTCAGTCCGAAGACTTACTTCTTCTACTTAAAGCTAAGTACCCCGTTGGGGAAACTTTTTTCTTGCTCCAGTCCGATGTCAGAAAAAGTTAATAATTGCATTTCTTGTGGGAAGCAAATACCTCATAAGGATTTCCATTCTTATTGTATTCCTTGTTTAGGCCCTGACCACGATGTAGCTAGTTGTCGGTTTTGTGCTAGATTTAACCAACGTACAATTAAACGTAGGTACGATTTTGCATTTCATTATTTCGGTAGGCGATTTAATTACAAAATGTTGTCGGACACGCTTCCGACTACCGGAGTTCACAAACAACACAAGGATAAAGACAGGCCTCCGAGGTCCAAATCGGACTACGTTTTACAAGCAGAGCCAGCTTCAGGTTCGGCCGTCGTCAGTGAGGCGCTTTCGCAGCCCCTGTCGTCAGCCATTTCAGAACCGATTGCCGAAACGGACTCCCACGAGGAGCCAACTAGGCCTTTAAGTACTTCAGCTGCAGGACCTTCGGACAATGCTCCCTCGGATGGGTCCGGAGCCGCTGTGCAGGTACCGGCTTCCGAGGGGGTTTTTAGGCCTACACAGCTTCTGATAAAGACAAAGCCAAAGACTAAAGCAAAGACTCCTTCCAAATCTAAGGCTTCAGCCCAGGCCTCTTCTGATCCGGGACCTAAATCCCAAAAACAGTTACTTAAAATGGCAGAGGACTTACTTACCTTGATTAGGGGTTCACATCCCCCTCCAGATAAAAGGCCAAGGCAGGAATTGGATTATGATTCTTCTGATCAGGCATCTATTTCTTCTGTGTCTTCCTCTGACCAGGATTATTCTTTTCCTCCTTATGAGGATTCTGATGCTGAGGATTCCATTCCTTCAGCTTCCCCCCCTGAGGATTTTTCATTTGGTGAAACTTTACATGAAATGAGGGAGCATTTTCACTGGGAAGGACAGGAGTACTCGGAATCTAAGAGAAGACTTAGGGATTTTCTTCTTCCCCAACATAGACCCCTGGCTATCCCTCCTATTTTGGATATTGTGGATGATGCCTTCTCTGAGGCGAACTTAACTCCTGACTCTTTTCCACCAGCTCCTGCAAAGCCTGACAGATATTACAGGGTCCCTGATTCTCACCAGTTCCTGTTCAAGAATCCTATTGCTGATCCTGAAACCATTTCTCAGGGTCCTAAGGGGGTTAATGCTGCTTCTGCTAAAAACCCCATTCCCACAGATAAGGATTCCAGAGCTTTAGAGAGATGGGGCAAAAAAGTGTACACTTCTGCAACTTTATCTATTAGGGCTTTAAACTGCCAATTTCATATGTTAAAATACCAACAGTTTATACTGTCTGTTATAAAACAAAAGCTAGCTGCCATTTCTGCATGTGCAGATAACAAGGAATTACATGATTTAATGCATGCCACTGAACAAGTAGGGAAGCATGGTTTACACTGTGGTTTTGATGCCTTGGAGGCCTCTTGTAGGGCTGCTGCCTCTGGTACTGTCATTAGAAGACATGCTTGGTTAAAGGAACAAAACTTGCCTGATCAAGTGAAAGCAAAGTTACTGGATGCACCTGTTCAGCATAATGTTTTGTTTGGATCTAAGGCTGAAGAGGTGATAAAGAAGATGGAGGATAAGGCTAAATCCATGCAAACAGTTAAGGATTTCTTACAAGTACAGCCCCCCAGATTTAGTAGGAATTGGCCAACTAAAAATTGGTCCTTTCCCTATTCAGACAGGCCTCAGAGGGATAGATATAGACGCTCCAGAGGAAGACCCCAAACGCAGACCTCGTACAGACCAAGACAGTGGACTGCTTCCACCCCTAGGGGTGGAGACGACAGGCCTCAAACTCATAGAAAACAGACTCAATGACTCCCCCTGCTGGGCTGCAGGACCTTCTTTCCTGGAAGCCCCTCTCGGAGGAAAACTCTCTCTCTTTCATCTAAATTGGACTTTCATAACCCAGGACAAGTGGGTTCTGGATGTGGTTTCAAGAGGTTACAAATTCCACTTTCATAGCCTACCAAGACCAAACGGATGGCCAGAACTACCAAAACATCAATGGTCAGAGGCCTTAAACCAGGTGGAAGCCCTCATGGCTATGATAGCCATAGAACCGGTTCCACTGTCAGAAATGGGGCAAGGGCTTTACTCAAGGCTCTTCTTAGTTGCCAGAAAGCAAAATTCTTGGAGACCCATCCTGGATCTGTCAGTCTTGAACACCTTCCTGGAGATACCAAAATTCAAGATGCTTACTCTGCAGCAGCTTCTGCCAATGTTGAGCAAAAATGCATGGATGGTGACATTGGATTTAAAGGAGGCTTACTTACACATTCCTATCCGACAGGAGTGCAGAAAATACCTCAGGTTCAAGGCCGGCTCGAGGCATTACCAATTCTCTGCGCTGCCCTTTGGATTGTCTACTGCGCCCAGGGTCTTCACCAAATGCCTGGCACCAGTAGTAGCTTATTGCAGACTCGAGGGAATTCAAATTTACCCTTATCTGGACGACTGTCTTATTCAAGCAGACAGCAAGGATGTCTTACTCCAGCTTCTAGAATTTGTTCAGAACCTTCTCAAGTTTCTGGGATTCACTGTGAACATAAAAAAGTCAAATTTGATACCTTCACAACAGATAACCTTTCTGGGTGCTCTTCTAGACTCTACAACCCAGATGGCATTTCTGACATCCGAAAAACAATTACAGCTGGCTTCAACTTTCAAAATCTTGGCGTCACTAACTCTGCTATCTGCAAGGAAATTCCTGCAGGCTCTGGGTTACATGGCTTCCTACATCCTTCTCATACCTTATGCAAGACTACATATGAGGAAAATACAGTGGTACCTAAAAAGTGTATGGTCCCAGCATTGCCACAGTCTAGACACACAGATTACCGTCCTGCCTTGTCTTCAAAAGGAATTCCTTTGGTGGGCCAAGGCATGCATTCACAACAAAGGGAAAGCCTTCAGTCTGCCTCCAGCCAGCCAGATACTAACCACAGACGCCTCAGATTACGCATGGGGAGCCCATTTGCTGGGAAAATGTCTGCAAGGCTTTTGGACAAAGGATCAGAAGCACCTGCATATCAACTTAAAGGAAATGTTAGCTGTTCAGAACGCTCTCTTGGCCTTCAGGGATCTTCTACAACCAGGACAACTACTGATACGGACAGACAACACCACAGTTATGTGGTACATAATCAAGCAGGGGGGTTCACATTCCTACCCCCTTTGCAGACTAGCCATGACTCTATGGAACACAGCTCAAGCATGCAAAGTGGACCTACAAGCTCAGTTCCTACCAGGGAAACAAAACATTCTGGCAGACAGTCTGAGCAGGAACCTGTCAGACCCTCACGAATGGATGCTGGACACCGAAATATTCAAGATGATTACAACAGTCTGGGGCTGCTCACACATAGATCTTTTTGCATCCCCCCTCAACCACCAGCTACAGATTTTTTTTGCACAAGGACATTCCACAAGCTAGCATGGAAAGTGGATGCACTATCATTCAGTTGGAGAAACCTCGCGGGATATGCCTTCCCACCTCTACCTCTTCTACCACGGGTATTATTAAAGATCAAGCAGGACAAGCCCAAGATGATAATTTTACTGGCCCCAAATTGGCCTCGACAGTTTTGGTACCCAACATTGATGAATCTTTCCCAGGAGCCCCCTTGGGTTTTACCTCTGACTCCCAATCTTTTGTCCCATCACCAGGGTCAAGTTCTGCACTCTCATGTCAAAACTCAGCCTGGCTAATTCAGGGTCTATGATTACTCCTCTCCTACCCAAGCAGGTTATGGATGTCATTTTAGAAGCCAGATGCCCTAGCACTAGAAAATCTTATGCAGGAAAATGGAAAAGATTTTGCACCTGGATGCATGACCAGAATTCGGATACACTTACTCCTAATATTCCTCTGATTTTACTATACCTGACAGACCTATTACATAAGGGTCTCTCCTTCTCTTCCATAAAGATACATGCCTCTGCTATCTCTGCTCATTATAATACAGACCCTCTAATCTTTTCCCACCAACTCATGAGACAGTTTCTCAGAGGAGCTAAGAATTTAAGGCCCCCTAGATCACCACCCATTCCTGCTGGGATCTCAACTACGTTTTGGAAAAACTCACTCTACCTCCTTTTGAGCCTGCTGCCACATCTGACATCAAGTTTCTATTATGGAAGACAGCCATCCTGTTAGCTTTGACCTCAGCCAGGAGAGTTTCGGAGTTACAAGCACTCATGGCTGTGGAACCTTATATTATTTTTCACCAGGACAGGGTATCTTTAAGGACTAACCCTACTTTCATGCCTAAGGTGGTTTCTAAAGTGGCTTTAAATCAAACTATTCACCTGCCAACTTTTTTCTCCAATCCTCAAAATAGGGGTGAAAGGATCTTGCATTCCTTGGATGTACACAGACAACTTCGTTTTTACCTGGATAGAACCAAGAACATCAGGAAAACAGAGCAATTGTTTGTTTCTTATGCTTCAAGTTCCCAAGGCAAAGCCATTTCAAAACAGACCATTTCTAAATGGATCGCTCATGGAATCAGATTTTGTTACTCTCACCATGGAAAGCAAATTCCAGGAAGTATTAGGACACATTCTACCAGGGCTGCTGCTACTTCAGCAGCCTTCCTCAGGGGGGTACCTACCAAAGATATTTTGGAAGCTGCAACTTGGAGTTCGGTGCACACTTTTTCCAAGCACTACAATCTACCTCTCTATTCTAAGTCTAGGGCAGGCTTTGCTTCTGCAATCTTGCAGGGCCTTCTAGCCCCTTCTACTTTATGACCACCTCCCTTTTCTTCTGCTTTCGGATTCTACCCTACAGTGATGACTGCAACAGTGAAACACGATGAACATAGTACAGTTGTGTACACTTACCATAAATGTAGATGTTCGAGTGTCTTCACTGTTGCAGTCTGGGTTACCCTCCCTCCTGTCCCCTCTTACTTTTTCTTTTGTGTGGTTCCCTACTTCACCCTTCTTTTAAGGTGTATTTGCAAAGGGTATGGGGTTATACTCATTTTTGGACACCTGACATCTGGGGCAAGAAAAACTGGAGAACATGGCGTCAGCTGCCAGCTTTGTACTCCTGGCACACTGACGTCAGGGTGCATGGCTGAGCAGCCAACGCTGGACTCAGACTTTGGGATTCTGGCCGACCGAGGACTGCCTGCCAGCAGGGGAGAACCCTACAGTGATGACTGCAACAGTGAAGACACTCGAACATCTACATTTATGGTAAGTGTACACAACTGTACTTTCATTGATTTTGTTATACCACAGCATGAGTTGGGGCATATGTGGTTCCCACAGAATGAAAAGGAGAGAAGCACCACCAAGCAGACATTCATTAAAATAGGCTGTTACCTTAAAGTTTAGGGGCCACTGATTGCACTCACATCAGCATTAAAGCTACACCTAGTCTACATGGCAATGGTGTGTCAGTCAGGATGTTCTTCGTGTTTCACTGTTGCAGTTATTACATTTGGGTAATCCTGCTGGCAGGTTGCCCTCAGTCGGCCTGAATTCCAAAGTCCTGGGTCCTGCATCGGCTGCTGTCACCCCTTCCCTGACGTCAGGTCGTCAGGGGTATAAAGGATGTGGCTGACACCATTTTCTTCAGTCTTTCTTGCCGCGCGGTGCCCGAAGCAGAAGCAGTTTGCAAGTGCCGGTCGGCCAACTCCTGAGATTTTCGTGTTCAAGTTTCAGATCTGAAGTCTTCAATAAAGCTAAGTACCCTGTTGGGGAAACTTTTTTCTTGCTCCAGATCGATGTCAGAAAAAGTTAATAATTGTATTTCTTGTGGAAAGCAAATACCTCATAATGGCTTTCATTCTTACTGTATTCCTTGCCTAGGCCCTGATCACAACATTGCTGGTTGTCGGTTTTGTGCTAGATTTAACCAATGCAGTTTTTAGCGTCAGTATGATTTTGCTTTAAACTATTTTGGACGTCGGTTTAATTATCCAGAAATGTCTTTGGGTAGCCATTCGACTACCGGAGTTCACAAAAAACGCAAAGAAAAGGAGAGAGATAGACAGCCGAGGCCCAAAACTGACGAAGGTTCTCCTAAGCCAGTTGCCGGTTCACCGGTTCTCAGTGAGGCGCTTTCGCAGCCCTGACGCCCGCTACTTTAGAGTCGCAGGCCGCTACCGACTCCCACGTGGAGTCGGCCATGCCGCTGGAAACTCAAGGTATTGGAGCCTCGGATACTATTCCTTCAGATGGGTCTGGAGCCGCTGAGCAGGCACTGGCTTTTGAGGGTGTATTCAGACCTTAAACCAACCTCAGCTTCAAAGGCAAAGACTAAAGCACTTTCTAAAGCAAAGAAACAAAGTCAAGAGCCACGTGGACAGGCCTCCATGCTCAAAAAACAGATGCTCAAAATGGCTGAAGACTTAATTACCTTGATCAAGGGTTCCCATCCCCCTCCTAAGAGGCCTAGGCAAGAGACTGACTATGAATCTTTAGATCAGGTTTCTATTTCTTCTGATCAGGAATATTCTCTTCCCCACTATGAGGATTCTGATGCTGAAGAATCTATACCTTCAGCTTCTCCTCCAGAGGACTATTCATTTGGGGAAACCTTGCATACCATGAGGGAGCATTTCCACTGGGAGAGCCAAGATTTTTCAGAATCTAAAAAGAGGCTCAGGGATTTCCTTTTACTACCTCAACACAGGCCACTAGCCATTCCACCTGTGTTTAGATATTGTAGACTATGTGTTTTCGGAGTCTAGTCTTACCCCTGAGTCCTTACCTCCAGCTCCTGTTAAGCCTGACAGATATTACAGGGTTCCTGACTCTCATAAATTCCTTTTTAAAAACCCTGCTGCAGACCCAGAAACTATTTCTCAGGGTCCCAAAGGAGTTAAGGCTTCCACTGCAAAAAACCCTACCCCCTCTGACAGAGATTCTAGGGCACTGGATAGATGGGGGGAAAAGGTTTACACATCTGCTACCTTGGCTATAAGGGCCTTAAACTGTCAGTTTCATATGCTCAAATATCAGCAACATGTCATGGCATTGCTTAAACAGAAAATGTTATTAAACTCTGAATGTGCAGAAAACAAGGAAATGCAGGATTTATTGCATGCAGCTGAACAAGTTGGAAAGCATACTTTGCAATGTGGTTTTGATTCTTTGGAGGCCTCCTGCAGGGCCGCAGTTATGGGTTCTGTAATTAGGAGGCATGCTTGGTTAAAGGAACAAAATCTTCCTGATCATGTCAAAGTTAAATTATTAGATGCACCCTTACAGCATGATACTTTGTTTGGTGTTAAGGCAGAGGAGGTGTTAAAGAAAATGGAGGACAAAGCTAAATCTATGCAAACTGTCAAAGATTTTTTACAAGTACAGCCACCTAGGTTTAGTAGACACTGGCCTACAAAGAATTGGTCCTTTTCTGTGTCAGACCTCAAAGGGGCAGATCCAGATGCCCTAGAGGTAGATCCCAGGCGCAAGGTTCCTACAGGTCAAAGCAATGGGGTGCTTCTACCTCCATAGTTGGAGAAGACAAATCACAACCATACAGGAAACATTCCCAATGACTTCCCCCTGCCTGCACCAAGCACTTATCTCCTGGAAGCACCCTTAGGGGGGGAAATTAGCACTTTTTTCTCAAAATTGGCACATTATAACCCAGGACAAGTGGGTTCTAAATATCATGTCACAAGGGTACAAGTTCCATTTTCATACCCTGCCAAAGGCAAACAGCTGGCCAGATCTGCCAAGAAATCAATGGGCAGAGGCACAAAAATAAGTCTCATCCCTCATGGACATGGGGGCCATTCAACAAGTACCAGAGCAAGAGCAGGGACAAGGATTTTACTCGACTGTTTTTGGTACCCAGAAAGGACAAGACCTGGAGACCAATACTGGACCTATCTATTCTGAACACATTCCTGGATATACCAAAATTCAAGATGATGACTTTGCAGCAGCTTTTGCCCATGCTGGGCAAGAACGCTTGGCTGGTGACTCTAGACCTAAAAGAGGCATACCTGCATGTCCCAATCAGACAATTATGCAGAAGATACCTCAGATTTAAGGCAGGATCATGCATTACCAATTCTCTGCACTGCCCTTTGGCTTATGTACTGCACCCAGGGTCTTTACAAAGTGCCTGGCACCAGTAATTGCGTTCTGCAGACAAGGAGGAATACAAATATATCCTTACTTGGACGACTGTCTAATTCAAGCAGAGAACAAGGACATTCTTCTACAGCATCTGGCGTTTGTGAAAAGACTTCTAACATGCCTAGGGTACACAGTCAACAAAAATAAATCAAAACTAGTACCCTCTCAAGAGATAATATTCCTGGGTGCAGGCTTAAATACAACTGCCCAGATGGCTTATCTCATGCCAGACAAACAAAGGCAACTGACTACCTATTTCAAAATGTTGGCAACAAGGGCCCAGTTATCTGCAAGAAAAATTCTGCAGGCTTTTGGGCTTCATGGCATCCTGCATCCTACTAATTCCTTATGCAAGACTGCATATGAGGAAACTTAAGTGGTACCTAAAAAGGGACAACCATTCACATTACCCCCAGCCAGGCAGACACTAACAACGGATGCATCAGATTATGCCTGGGGAGCCCACGTGACAGGAAGATGCATTCAGGGCACATGGTCCTCAACCCAAATGCATCTACATATCAATCAAAAAGAGATGCTAGCTGTTCAGAATGCCCTGACAGCCTTCAAAGACCTACTTCATCTGGGACAACTACTGATAAAGACAGACACCACCACGGTGATGTGGTACATAAACAAGCAGGGGGGCACACATTCTTACCCCCTTTGCAGACTAGCCATGACTTTGTGGGACACAGCATTAACTTACCAAGTACATCTGCAGGCACAATTCCTGCCAGGAAGGAAAACTACTCTGCCAGACGAACTAAGCAGAAACCTCACGGATCCCCACGAGTGGCAGCTGGATCCATAAGTCTTCAGCATGATAAGGAAATGGGGATGCCCGGACATAGATCTATTTGCCTCCCCTCACAACTACCAACTAAAATGATTCTGCACAAGGACTGATCACAGACAAGCATAGAAAGTGGACGCCCTATCTTTCAGCTGGAAAAACGTATCAGTGTATGCCTTTCCCCCACTGCCTCTCCTCCCCAAGGTACTCCTAAAGGTCAGACAGGAGAAGCCAAAAATGATACTGATTGCCCCAGACTGGCCCCACCAGTACTGGTTTCCAATCCTAAAGAACTTGTCTCAAAGCCCAGCTTGGACTTTACCTCAGATACCTCATCTACTGTCCCAGCAAAACAATCAGATCCTGCACAGCCAACTCAGGACTTTAAACCTGGCAGCATGGCGGATAATGTAGTCATACAAAATGCACCTCTCAGTAAAGCTGCAATGGATGTCGTTTTGGAGGCCAGAAGGCCTAGTACTAGAAAATCTTATGCTGGAAAATGGAAGAGATTCTGTGCTTGGAACCAGGCACAAGGAACTGCTACATCTGTGCCAAATATTCCTCCGATTTTGCAATACTTAACTGAGATGCTGGACAAAGGCTTATCTTTTTCATCTATTAAAATTCATGCCTCTGCCTTTTTGTCTCATTACAATACAGAGCCACCAACCTTTTCTCATCCCTTATTAAAACAGTACCTCAGAGGAGCCAAAAATTTAAGGCCTCCAAGGAGATCACCAATGCCTGCATGGGACCTCAACTATGTCTTGGAAAAACTCACCCTGCCTCCTTTTGAGCCAGCTGCTACTGCTTATTTAAAGTTTTTATCTTGGAAAACAGCTCTGCCCCTAGCAATAACTTCTGCAAGATGAGTTTCAGAGCTACAGGCACTCATGGCTGTGGAACCTTTTATTATTTTTTATCCAGACAGGGTCTCTCTGAGGACAAACGCAACATTTATGCCTAAGGTGGTGTCCAGTGTGGCTCTTAACCAAACTATTCATCTGCCAACTTTTTATCCAAATCCACAGAACAAAGGGGAGAGAATTCTGCATTCTTTGGATGTACACAGACAGCTTAGATTCTACTTGGACAGAACCAAAGTTTTCAGAAAGACAGAGCAATTACTAGTAGCATATGCTGCAGGATCACAAGGAAAGGCTATCTCAAAGCAGACTATTTCAAAGTGGATAGGCTACTGCATTTGTTTCTGCTAATTACACCATGGCAAGCCAGTGCCTAAGGGCATTAGGCCACATTCAACCAGAGCTGCAGCCACTTCAAGTGGCAGCCTCTAAAATGTCTTTGGTTGGTACTCTCCTGAGAAAGGCTGCTGGAGTTCAGTGCACACCT
This sequence comes from Protopterus annectens, assembly GCF_019279795.1. Classification (NCBI taxonomy): domain Eukaryota; kingdom Metazoa; phylum Chordata; order Ceratodontiformes; family Protopteridae; genus Protopterus; species Protopterus annectens. The sequence continues at coordinate 1,705,877,426 of NC_056744.1, forward strand.
TTATAAAGCACTATCATCTGCCACTCTACTCTAAATCCAGGGCAGGCTTTGCCACTGCAGTTCTGCAGAGCCTCATAGCTGCTCCTAATGCTGTTTAGCTCCAGCCTCCCATCCATAGCTTTGGGACTCTACCCAAATGTAATGACTGCAACAGTGAAACATGAAGAACATAAATGTAGATGTTAGAGTGTATTCACTGTTGCAGTCCAGGTTACCCACCTGATTTGCTGGTAGATGAAGTTAAGTTTATATTGGTGCATGTATTTATATATTAGGGGGCACCAGACATCTGGGGCAAGAAAAACTAAAGAAAATGGCGTCAGCCGCATCTTTTATACCCCTGACAACCTGACATCAGGGAAGGGGCACAGCAGCTGACGCAGGACCCAGGACTTTGGAATTCAGGCTGACTGAGGGCAACCTGCCAGCAGGATTACCCAAATGTAATGACTGCAACAGTGAATACACTCTTAACATCTACATTTATGGTAAGTGTACACAACTGTACTTTACCACTCCATTAATTGCCAGGTGTTACATAATGTCCAGGGTGTATTATATGGAATGTGTCTGAGTGCCATCCAGATGGTTCCCACAATTTCCACATCTGGCACATGTCAGACATATACTAGCTATATGTCTGGGGTGAGTTCCCTCATAAACATCTTATTAATGATGCTGAATGCACCTATTGTTTGACACCAGTAAACAACCCACAGAGCATGGCTGAGATGCCGTAGAACTCTACAATGTCACGTACACCAACATCATTGAGTGTATGTTCAGATTATTAGAGGATCACTTCCTAACTTCTTTTAGTAGCACACTGCAGTATGCTTTGGGGACCACAACAAGATATTTGCTGTCTGCACAATGTTGCAAAGTGTGGTATTATGCAGACAGTTAAAGCAGGGGATTACCACTAGTGTGGTATTATGCAGACAGTTAAAGCAGGGGATTACGACTGGAGGACCAGATCAACCATAGCCATTGGCAGAGGAAGTGTTGGTTGTTGAGCTGTTGGAGAAAGCGACGATAAGGGAAGACTGTGAGAGACAGAGACAGGTGCAATACATTGTAGCACTGGCAAACATTTGGTGTCTGGTCCACAACAATGGGCCAGAATAGACTCCATAAGGACTAAAACTGACAAACCTAGATTGTACTGTACAGTGCAGCAGACATTACCTACCTAGGAACTACAGCAGTGAGGGTACACCACAGTTGTCATATTGCACAGGTGAGGAGAGACTGAGAGGTATCGACAGTGGGCACATTGGTGAAATGAGGACTAAGGATGTGGAAGGGAGTGAGTGACATGGCTAGGTGATTGCAGTAAGCTGGGTATACTCTGCAGGAGGGGGTGATGCTTCCCGATGAGGCAAGGTATCCAGATATAATAGGTACTTTCTCAGTATGGGTTCCTTGTCACAAAGTATCTGCAGATGTTTTAACTCTGCATATATAGCTATGACAGGTGATGTTGGATGTCATTATTGATGCACACCTTGAATGCCTTCAGCCATGAGTGCATCCCCTGTAGGAGTGGTATGGGCATCAACCCCTGTCAGTAAAGATGAAGATGAAATGCATGATCATAGGAAGTTACTAGGCTAGTGGCCATGGGGCCCTTATAAGCCTAACCAAGAATTTGGCACATGTTCTGACAAGTCAGCACCCAATACCCCTGTCCAGCAGGGACACAGGTGGAATCCCAGGGGTGTATTTTCTGTTTCCCATCCAGTTATGCAAGTTGGGCTTAAAAAGGGTTAATGTCGTACTCTGCTTGACATGGAGAGGGAGTCTATTCCACAGAAGAGGGAGTCTTTGGGACACACCTGTCCTGCCAACAAGTCCTGCTGATGTCACAGACCAGTTTGAGGTCACACATGCGGGTTGCTTGAGTGGAGCTTGACTTCAAGGCAGGGTGTGAGATTGCTTTGTATGCCAGACAGAGGTCACCTCTGAGAGGTCTTTATAAAACTGAGTAGAAGGACAGGGCTTTTAGCCTTTCATTGTAGGGTAGATGATGTTCTTCGTGTTTCACTGTTGCAGTCATTACATTTGGGTAATCTGCTGGCAGGTTGCCCTCAGTCAGCCTGATTAACAAAGTCTTGGGTCCTGCGTCGGTTGCTGTCCCTTCTTCCATGACGTCAGGTCGTTAGGGGTATAAAACATGCAGCCGATGCCATTACATCAGTCTTTCTTGCCGTGCGGTGCCTGAAGCAGAAGCAGTTCACAAGTGCCGGTTGGCAGACTCCTGAAATTTTCGTATTCGAGTTTCAGAACCGAAGTCTTCAACTAAAGCTAAGTACCCCGTTGAGGAAACTTTTTCTTGCTCCTTACCGATGTCAGTAAAAGTTAATAATTCCATTACTTGTGGGAAGCAAATACCCCATAAGGATTTTCATTTGTACTGTATTCCTTGCCTAGGCCCTGACCACACTGTGCCTTGCTGTCTGTTTTGTGCTAAATGTAATCAATGCATGATTAAACGTTGGTATATTTTTGCTTCTAAATATTTTGGCTCAAGATTTAACTATCCAGAAATATCGTTGGTTAGCAATCCAACTACCAGAATACCTAAAAAAAACACAAAGAAAAAGACCGAGACAGACCGTCGAGGTCCAAAACAGACGATGCTTCTCCTAAGCTAGTCGCCGGTTCATCGGTACTCAGTGAGGTGCTTTCGCAGCCCCTGATACCCGCTACTTTTGATTTGCAGGCCTCTACTGAGACCCATTCAGAGTCCGGTATGCCGCGAGGTGCTTTAAGTATTGAACCTGCGGATGTCTCTACCTTAGATGGGTCTGGAGCCGCTGTGCAGGCACCGGCTTCTGAGGGTGTTTTCAGGCCTAAAGATTTGTATATTAAACCGACGCCATCTTCAAAACTAAGGCCAAAATCTACTTCTATGTCTAAAAAACTGACGCTTGGGGCACGTGTACAGGCCCCAATGCCTAGAAAAACAAATGATCAAAATGGCTGAAGATTTAATTACCTTGATCAGGAGTAGCCATCCCCCTCCTGCTAAGAGGCCTAGACAGGGCACTGACTATGAATCTTCAGATCAGGTTTCTATTTCTTCTGATTCTTCTTCTGAACAGGATTTATCTATACCTACTTATGAGGACTCTGATGCAGAAGATTCCATCCCTTCTGCTTCTCCCCCCTGAGAATTTCTCTTTTGGAGAAACTTTACATACCTTAAGGGAACACTTCCACTGGGAAAGTCAGGCTTTCTATGAATCTAAAAAGAGACTTGGGGATTTTCTTCTTTTTCCTCAGCACTGGCCTTTGGCTATACCTCCTATTCTAGACATTGTTGATGATGTCTTTTCAGAATCCAGTATGACTCCTGATTCTCTGCCTCTGGCTCCTAGTAAGCCAGACAGATACTACAGGGTTCCTGACTCCCACAAATTCCTTTTCAAAAACTCTACTGCTGACCATGAAACCATTTCTCAGGGTCCCAAGGGCGTTATGACCTCTACTGCTAAAAATCCTACCCCTTCTGGCAGAGATTCCAGGGCGCTGGATAGATGGGGTAAGAAGCTTTACGTCTGCAACCTTGGCAGTCAGCGCTTTAAACTGTCAATTTCATATGCTCAAATATCAACAGCATGTCATGGGTCTACTTAAACAGAAAATTATGTTGATCTCTGACTGTGTGGAAAATAAAGAGTTGCAGGATTTATTACATTCAGCTGAACAAGTTGGAAAACATACTTTGCAATGTGGTTTTGATTCTTTGGAATTCTCTTGCAGGGCTGCTGTAACTGGATCTGTGATAAGAAGGCATGCTTGGCTCAAAGAGCAAAATCTGCCTGACCATGTTAAAGCAAAATTGTTGGATGCTCCTTTACATTAGGACAGTCTCTTTGGTAATCAGGCTGAAGAAGTTTTAAAAAAGATGGAAGATAAAGCTAAATCTATGCAAACTGTGAAAGATTTCTTACAAGTTCAGCCACCCAGATTTAGTAGGCACTGTCCTACTAAGAACTGGTCCTTTCCAGTTCCCTCGAGAGCCACTCAAGTCAAATCCAGACATTTCAAAGGCTCCAGGTTTCAGTCACAAGGAACTTCTAGAACAAAACAATGGGGTGCCTCCACCTCCAAACCTGGAAGCAACAAGGCACCTCCCTATGGTAAACAGTCTCAATGACTTTCCTCTACAATCACCAAGCACTTACCTTTTGCCCGCCCCTTTGGGGGGAAAACTGGCACTTCGTGCATGAAACTGGCAACTGATTACCCAGGACAAATGGGTTTTAAATGTAGTATCCCAGGGATACAGATTTCATTTCCACATGTTGCCAATCCCAAACGGATGGCCAGATCTGCCTCCAAATCGGTGGGCAGAGGCCCAGAAACAAGTTCTGTCCCTCATGAATATGGGGGCTATTCAACCAGTACCAGAAGAGGAAAAGGGACAAGGTTTCTATTCAAGACTTTTCCTGGTACCCAGAAAAGACAAATCATGGCGTCCAATTCTGGACTTATCCATTCTAAATACATTTCTGGACATTCCAAAATTCAAGATGCTGACTCTTCAACAGTTACTACCTATGCTAGACAAAGATGCCTGGTTGGTAACTCTAGACTTAAAAGAGGCTTACCTGCATATCCCATTCAGGGAATCTTGCAGAAGATACCTCCACTTCAAAGCAGGCTACTCGAATTACCAGTTCTCTGCACTGCCCTTTGGCTTATCTACTGTGCCCAGGGTCTTCACAAAGTGCCTGGCACCAGTAATTGCATTTTACAGGCAAATAAATATTCAGATTTATCCATACCTGGACGATTGTCTAATTCAGGCAGAAAACAAGGACACTCTTCTAAAGCAGCTGGCATTTGTAAAAAGGATTCTAACTTGTCTAGGGTACACCATAAACGAAAAGAAATCACAACTGGTTCCCTCTCAAAAAAATACATTCCTGGGTGCAAGCTTGAATACAACTGCCCAGATGACTTACCTTACACCAGAAAAGCAAATTCAGTTGATGACTTATTTCAAACAGGTGGCCACAAAAACCCAGCTGTCTGCAAGACAAATTCTGCAGGCCTTGGAATTCATGGCCTCCTGCATTCTTCTAATTCCATATGCAAGACTGCATATGAGGAAACTTCAGTGGTACCTAAAAAGTTTATGGAGTCAACATTGTCACAGCCTGGAAACAATGATTCCTATTATACCTTCCCTGCAACTAGAGTTCCTGTAGTGGGCAGAGGCCTGCCACCAAAACAAGGGACTGCCATTCACTCCACCCCCTGCCGCCCAAACCCTAACTACAGATGCATCAGACTATGCTTGCGTGGGGCGCATCTGGCAGGGAAATGCATTCAGGGCAAATGGAGCCCAAATCAAATGCACCTACATATCAATCAGAAAGAGATGCTAGCTGTACAGAATGCTATGACAGCCTTCAGGGACTACCTTCATCCAGGACAACTACTGATAAAGACAGACAACACCACGGTCGTGTGGAACATAAACAAGCAGGGGGGAACACATTCCTACCCCCTTTGCAGACTAGCCATGGCAGTGTGGAACACGGCCTTGACTTATCAAATACATCTACAAGCTCAATTCCTGCCAGGAAAGCTAAATACTCTGGCAGACAAACTAAGCAGAAATCTTATGGACCCACACAAATGGAAACTGGAACCACAAGTTTTCAACATGTTGACACACAAATGGGGGAGTTCAGACATAGATTTTTTTGTCCCACCCCAGAACTGTCAGTTGGACAAATTCTGCTCAAGAATTCATCACAAAAAAGCTTGGAAAGTGGATGCTCTATCATTCAGATGGAAAAAACTGTCAGTTTATGCTTTTCCCCCTCTGCCTCTGCTCTCCAAAGTCCTACTAAAAGTCAGACAGGACAAACCAAAAATGATTCTGATTGCTCCAGACTGGCCTCTCCAACACTGGTACCCACTCCTGTGCAATGTGTCACACCTTCCTCCGTGGCACCTGCCTCAGACACCTTACCTACTGTCTCAGCAGAACTACCAAATTCTGCACACTGCTCCAAACTTTGAATCTTGCAGCATGGCTAATCAACTAATTTCACCCTTGGCATGTCTCAGCAAACCTGTGATGGATGTCATTTTGGAGGCTAGAAGGCTTAGTACTAGAAAATCTTATGCTGACAAATGGAAAAGATTCTGTGTCTGGAACCAATCACAAGGAATAAGCACAGCAATGCCCAATATTCCTCAGATTCTGCAATACTTAACTGAGATGCTTCACAAGGGCCTATCTTTTTCTTCCATAAAAATCCATGCCTCTGCCATTTCAGCTGATTACAACACAGAACCTCCCCTCTTCTCTCATCCTCTGCTAAAGCAGTATCTCAGAGGGGCCAAAAATTTAAGACCTCCCAGGAGAGCACCAACTCCTGCATGGGACCTCAGTTTTGTTTTGGAAAAACTCACTCTCCCTCCTTTTGAGCCAGCTGCTACTGCAGACCTAAAATTTCTCTCTTGGAAAACAGCTTTCCTTTTAGCAGTCACTTCAGCTAGAAGGATTTCAGAATTACAGGCTCTTATGGCAGTGGAGCCTTTCATTATTTTTTATCCAGACAGGGTGGCTCTCTGGACAAATCCATCCTTTATGCCTCAGGGTGGTATCCAGTGTGGCTCTTAATCAGACCATGCATCTGCCAACTTTCTTTCCCAATCCACAGAACAAGGGTGAGCAGATTCTGCATTCACTGGATGTGCACAGATAACTTAGAGTCTACTTAAACAGGACAAAATCTCTAAAAATCTGAACAACTTTTGGTGGCATTTGCTGCAGGGGCAGAGGGAAAGGCTATTTCAAAGCAGACTATTTCCAAATGGATAAGCCATCGTATTCGTTTCTGCTATATGCACCATGGGAAACCTATCCCCAAGGGGATCAGATCTCATTCCACAATGGCTGCATCTACTTCTGCAGCCTTTCTCAGAGGGATTCCTACCAGAGACATTCTAGAAGCTGCTACCTGGAGTTCAGTTCATACGTTCTCCAAATATTTCCATTTACCTCCCTTCTCTAAATCCAGAGCTGGCTTTGCCACTGCTATCCTGCAGGACCTTATAGCTGCTCCTAATGCTGTATAAATCCATCCTCCCAACCATAGCTTTGGCATTCTACCCAAATGTAATGACTGCAACAGTGAAACACGAAAAACATAGTACAGTTGTGTACACTTAGCATAAATGTAGATGTTCAAGTGTATTCACTGTTGCAGTCCTGGTTACCCTCCCTCCAGCCCCCTGTTTTTCTCTAGCTATAACTCTCCTTTCTTTTATTATGATTAAAAGCCTTTTTTGGTGTATTTGCTTTTGTTTGGAGGTATATGTTTTGTGTTTTAAGTTATATACATATATTGCACCCCATTTGGGGGACCTGACATCTGGGGCAAGAAAAACTGATGTAATTGCATCGGCTGCATGTTTTATACCCCTAACAACCTGACGTCATGGAAGAAGGGACATCAACTGACGCAGGACCCAAGACTTTGTTAATCAGGCTGACTGAGGGCAACCTGCCAGCAGATTACCCAAATGTAATGACTGCAACAGTGATCACATTCGAACATCTACATTTACACAACTGTACTTTTGAGGCCCTGGATTCTCCAGGTGATGAATCACGGTGGTCTCTCCAGCTGCTGCATGTGCTTTGTGAGGTACATGCCAAAAGTGGTATTATACTCAATAATAGATCTTATAAGGGAAGAATGCAGGGATGTTATGACCTCCTTGCTCCTGGATGAGATACCCTTAGTAATAAGGTGGGCCATATAGAAAGCTTTCCGTACACTGGAGGTAATATGGTGGTCAGAAATCAGTTTGCTATCAACCTGGGTGCTCAAGTCCCTCACGAGTGATTGGGTGCTTAGGACCTTGTTATTAATGTGATCATTTGTGGGGACATCACTCTTAAAGTGGATGATGCAGTTTTTGGCATTCAGTTTGAGGCCATTTTTCTGGCACCAGTCATTTGTTTGGATGAGACCCTCTTGGATAATGCCCATATCACTAGGGGAATTGATGACAGCACCCAGCTTGCAGTCATCTGCAAACTTGGTCAGCCATAGCCTGCTGGTTTTGGTTTCTACCTCAGAAAAGTATATTCCAAACAATAGAAGCCCCAAGACTTATCTCTGGGGGCACCACTCATTACGGGTCTACTGCTTGAGGTGGCTTCCTCTATTTTGACTAGGTGGGTTCTATCAGTGAGCCAGTTTGCTACCAATATGGTAACATATGGATTAATGCATAGTTGAGAGAGTTTATCTATTTTACCCGAGTGGGGAATAGCATAGAAGGTTTTGGCCAGGTCAAGGTAGTCAGTGTGCACTGTCTTCGCCTTATCCATGGCTTTGATGACCGGCTCAAAAAAAGTCAACCAAATTTAACAGGCATGACATCCCCTTCACGAAACCAAACTGTGAGGGAAAGAGCGTTTGGAGGTTGCCAATGTCCTTGTTAATGAGGTCCATGATAATTCATTCCATGGTCTTGCAGATCAGGCTAGTTAGGCTGCTGGGTCTAATTTCCTGGATTGGTGGACCCTCCATCTTTGTGCAAAGTGATGACAGTGGTTGTTCTCCACTCAATGGGAATGAAGCCCTGTATTCAGGCTGTGGTTGAATATCTGCCTAATGGTGCTGCAAGTTCCTGCCTGAGTTCTTGTAGGATGCAGCCTGGGATGTTATGGGGTCCCATAGAGGCTGTATTTTTTTGCTTTTGAGAAGGCAGTGATGACTTGCTCCCTAGAGATAAGGGGAGGGGCAGATGCTGCGGATTCCTGATTTACTAATGGGGGACAGTTGGGTGAAGTTTTCACTGAACCTGCCTGCCAGCAGGTTGGCTATATCTATGGCATTTTTCTATGTGGTGCCCTTGACCACCAGTTATGAGTAGATCTGAGTGCTACCTTTGAGATTATGGATATATATGAAGAAGGCCTTATGATTGTCTTTAGTAGATGTGGCCAGTTTGGACTTGTTGCTCTGGAGGATTTCACTAGTGCTCTTATGTGCTTGTTCAGGCTAAGGAGAGATTGCTTCCAGTTAGGCACCTGCTCCTTCTTTGTTCTGGACATCAATTTTTTTCCTTTTATTATAGAGTTTATTTATTGCAGGTGATGACCAGACAGGTTTACTCTTTCTTGCTTAGGATGTATTGTCCTGTTGGGTATTTCTGATTCCACGCAGCTGTATAAATGCTCGTAAAGTACTTTGGTTTAAGTTTGGACATATGTGCCAATTTCTGTGGAGAGGGTGGGGCCTTTGAAGCTGTTTACAACCTCCTGAGGGAAGGTATAATCAGTTTTGGAGAAGTTTCTTGGTTTGACCTTAGCTGGAAGGGGGGGTCGGGGGAGATGGTGACTTCAAAGGTGACTGGTTTGTGGTCTGATCTTACCAGGGAGGATGACACTGTAGGGATGCTGCAGTGGTTACTTGCGCAAGTCCAAGATATTATCTCCTCTTGTGGGGGTGCTGACCAGCTGGACCAATGCATTTGCATTGACGAAATTGTTTTGGCATGTGTAGTTCTCCCAGTCTGATTGGATAGTTAGTCATCCAGGATCTGCGTAAAGAGTTGAATCTTGATAGACTCAGAGGTCCATATAGGTGGAGTGGACATCTTGAGACCAATTTGGGGGCCTGTAGCTAGCTATGATTTGAATAGGGGTCTTATCAATGGTTAACTGCACCTGGAGTGTCTCCTGTGTCATACTGTTTGATCAGCCTGAAGGTGTGTACATCTTTAATATATATTGCAACTCCACCTCCTTTGCTGCCCACAATTTCAGGTCTGAGTGTATTATAGGATGAGTAACCTGGTATGTGCTATGCAGCTTTGAACCAGATTTCTGTGACTGCAGAAATGTCAGCATCAAAATGCTTGCAATGAGTGCAGTTTCATGTTTGGACTCTTAGTGTTTAGCTGCAGAACTTTTAATTTGCATTTTGATGAAGTTTTCATTTTGGTAGTTTTGACCTTGTGGCATTGCCTAAAAAGGCACTATGGGGGAGGCAAGAGCCTTTGCCAGAAGCCTGAAGCCCAAGTGAGACAGATGCACACCACTATGGCAAAGCATTGTGGTCTGCTGATCATGTCTTTTCAGGCTGTCTGGTATGGATCCCCTTGGAATGACACCAGAAACTAAGCCAATTGTTAGTCTGTAATTTTCTGTTTGTACTGAGGCATCATTCTAGGTGATGGTAGAATGCTGCTTAAGTTTAGGAACATACCTGCCTGAGACTTGCTTTCAGCGAGCTTGATCATGTCTCTCTTCATGTAGTCCAAGGTGGTATATCTCAAGTCATTCACACCAACATGGACTACAACAGAGTTAGAACAGTACCTATTGTTGAGAGGCTTGAGTGTATGGGTGATATGGCAGATTCTGGAACCTGACAAACCACTAACAGTGACAATCTCCTATCCAGCCTAGCGAGGGGCACATCTCTGTCTCACAATGGAGTCTCATGACTAATATGTTGGGTTTATGTTTAGGCCTTAGTGGCTATGAGACACAGGTATGTGGACTGTGTGCTGTGGTGGGTAGTGGAGATCTTATGTGTTTTTGGCTCGAAGGTCTCTTTTGTTTGGGTATATTTTTGTTGAGAATCTCCACATATGTGGGTGTGTGTTGTGTAGGTGTGGGTGGTGGTTGAGTTGTAGTGCTTGCATTGACAAGCTGTTTCAGTGCCAGACTTTCTAGCTTGTGAAGGAGACATAGACTCAGAAGCATAGACTCTAGGTTCTTAATGTGATTTCATCTCTCACAAATTGTTTTCCTAAGTGGTAGTAGTAGTGGGTTGTCTGTGTGTGTCAGGCAGTTGCTACACTGTCTCAGGATGCCCATATCAACCAGACTGGCAGGAGAAACTGTAGGAAATTGTTCATCCATGTTTGTCAGAATATGAGGGAGAGAGAGGCCAGAGAGAGAGCTAAGGGGGTAAAGGGTGGAAGGTCTAAGAGGTGTACTACTATATGATCATGCAAATGATATTAAGGGAAACTTTGTCCCTGGAATGCCTTGACATGGGTTAAAAACATTGCAGCTGTGGTGTGTGACTTGCAAACATGCCTAAACAGCTTAACAGCTTAAACACAGGGTTTAAATACCTCAAACAATAGAAGATTCTAGTAACATAGAAATCTAGCCAGTCCTACAAGTCCTTGCTTTACCAGCTTGTGCCAGACATGGTCCAGACAGCCCTGCTACTCTTACTAGCAGATGAGATGGGTCTCTACCAACACAAGATAGCTGTCAGAAACACAGAAGGCAAACACAAGATGGCTGCCAGAAACACGGAAGGTAAAAACAAACCGTTCTGGATGCAACAAACCTTGTATCCAGTCTGTTACCCAATTTAAGGGTAAGAAAACTCACGAAAAAGCACAGATTAACCACTTGCAGGCAAAAACAGAATCACAGTAGGAAAAATTACTGTTAAACATTAATGAAATACAGTAAATAATGAAATCCAGTTAATCAGTAACCTGCTTTAAAACCGTGCAAATGTGATAAATTGGCTCACAATCACAACAGTAAAAAAACAGCTTAAATACAGCAGCAGCTCAGTAGAATACTGTCATCAGTTTAATCAGGCTACTGACAAGCAGTAACAAATGCGGCAAACTAAATGCAGTTGAGCACCTAAGCACAAGCAGCAAGTGAGGAGACAGAAGAGAATTCAAAGTTAAGAAGCTAAAGGGGTGGGCCTTCACAACTAATCACTCTGTACTCAGTAGAATGAGCTGATGCAATGGGACTGGGAGGAGTGTACAATATCACATTTATAGTAGAGGCAGGTAACTCAAAACCCAACAAGCTTTAAGACCACGGCAACAGTTGGGTGGTGGGAGGTGATACCATATCAGAACAGTGGTAAGGATTCAGTTCACTAAGCCTAAAAAACAGTTGCACAGTTTAAACAGATATGCAGCAAATATTGTTTTAGTTAATCAGAAGTGCAGAAAACAGTTGAAAATAAACACGTCTTTTGTAGTCTCACAGCAGTTTTTTGGAAGACAGCAGAGCAAGGGCAGAAGTCCTTACTCACTGCAGCTTTGAGTAAACAAACTGCTTAGTTATGCCACGTAGGCTATGTCTGTGCAAGAGGCCATGGCTGACCACTGGCATGTGATGTAGTGGAAAAGCAATACATGAGTGTGACCTTCCTGTCCTGTGGGATATATCCACCGTGGAGGCAGATGAGTGGTGACCATGAGAGTGGTATTGTCCTAGTGCATGTTGGCAGATGACCCCATGTAGCAGTGTAGATGTCCACATTCCTCTCCAGCATGCTAATAAATTGATCCAGGTATTGCATGCCCTCACCTACATTGTCTCACAGCCTGGACAATCCATCTGTCATTTTTGCCATAATGGTGGTGGCATCAGCTTATGCCTCAGTGCCTGCTCTGTACATTCATTTTATAAGGTCTCTGGTGGCCCATTTTGAGCAGTGAGTGGGAGCCGTGGCATTAACATCCACCATCTTGCTGTTTCTAAGTGCAGTCTACATGATCTATGGAGGTTCCACTGCACGTTGCTGGTATGTAATTAGCAAATGAGGGTGCTCCCTGTGTAGGGTTGTTGGGCATGGTTTGTCCTTCTGCAGGCACTGTAGAGATGGAGGGATTCCACAGACAGCAGAGTTGTGTCACTTAGCGTGGCTGGTAGGTTGTCTTCCACAGTAATCACTGCTGACAGTGACACTGTCCCTAGGCTGTGATAGGGTTAGGTCACTATCCTCTTCATCAGGCTATGAGGTATGCCATCTTCCACAGAGGATGTCTCCATGATGGTGGCACCTATGAAAGCACAAACACCATTGATAATGTGTGACAATCCCACTTCCCAGTGGTGAAACAGTACAGGTAACAAGGTAAACACACAATGTAAGAAAGCATACCTTGTGTTTTATTCCATTGTGCCTGTACAGGATATATGGCAGTGCTCAACATCCATGAGCTATTGCACCAGCATGCCACAATAGTGTCTTACTGACATATGGAAATACAAACATGATGCATCTGTGACAGCAACACATGATGGTGCAACCAGTTCAGCACCCACATTCAGGCATTCACCATCAGGGTCCTTTCACTCAGAGAATCTCCTTCATGTTGGAAAGGGTATTCTGCAATGGCAGATCCCTACCTTTGGCCATCCTTTTCCATTCACTGGTGTGGGCTTCTGTGTGAGCCATACAAAATCACCTCAGTGACCCTGTGAGATACTTATGATCTTTGGTAGCCATAGACTGCATTAACATATACAACCAGTTCACACCCCATATGTTCTCAGAAGGCCTGGTCATTTTTGTCTGTGCACCAAATCCACCATCCATTCTAATTGATAGCCATTAGTACCGGTTTGTTCTTTGTCCAGAAAAAAAGTTTGAAGTGCTTCCACTGCTTTGACTCCAGTTATGTAGAGGTAAATGTGAACACACACGTGGTCAGTAAGCAGGCACAGATATGTCCAGCATCATCTGTATTATGCTCACACCCATGCTGCAGCAATGGCCACCAAAGCTCCCACACATGCCATATGGCAGCATCTCAGGCCATATCCCAGTAGTGGTCCAGAAGCACAACATGGGGACAGACTGTGCTACCACATGCATCCTGTAGTCTGCCTACACTGACCTGCCCATCAAAGCACAACCAATGTATGCCTATCGTACATACCCACAGCTTATATCAGTTACCAGATGTGCTTCCCTCACCCCACACATCCACTGCTTCACATCTGAACCACATAAGCAGAGCATGTGCATTCCAACTGATAATTTTCCAAATCAGTAGCCCACCAGCATACACAGACCACCTCACACTACTACTCAGCCATACTTCTGGTGGGCTATTGATACCGAGACCTCTGCTCTGTCTGCCCTCATTCACCATTTCAATCATCTTTGTACTCTTCACTCCCATATCAGCAAGTTTCTGGGGTGAAGCCCTACAAAAATAGTGTTCTACAGGCACTGGCCACTGGCCACTGGCCTGTGTATCCTTACCACAGCAGATGTACATCACTTCTTTACTCATTAGACCTACATAATCCCAACCCTCCATCTACTTCTCATTCCCCTGTTAACAGTTTGTTGTAGATCAATAACCACCAAAAAAATCTTGTCTCCCTCCCAACCAGCCACTGATCTGTCTATCATTAGCACAGACAAAGTATATTTTGTACTCTAAAACTGTGTAATTCACTCCTTTAAAGATCATCTCACTGTACTGGAGAAAATTAGCAAGATGAGCATCGCAGTTGTGGCAGCTGTTTATATGGAATTGTTTCAGGGCTCCTAGCATGGCAGTTATGTTAATAAGTCAATTTAGATTAAATGTCTCTGAAATGCACACTTAGCAGAATGTGAACCAGCCCTTAACTGTTCATACACATGCATTGTAGCCTTCAAAGCTGTTTGCATGTGCCTGGGCAGGTCTGTGACATTCAAATCACCATGAGTTCCTATAAGGACCTACAGCACAAGGTGGATGCCTGGCACTGCTTTGCCAAGGTGTGAGTGATTCATGAGCATTACCTCTCTTGGTGAATAGTATGGCATCATTGCAGTGACCTGAAGTGGCACCACACTAAATAAAAAGAGGAGGTTATGGAGTAGGAATCCAGTTTCTACAGGAAGTATTAGCAGTTGCATTTAGATAGGTAGGCATTTTTCTACAGCTACATGCATTACTGGTGTTGCTCAGCATGTTTTTTTTTCTCTTTTTTTGTGTTTTTTTCAGCTTCTAGGAAGTTTGAGTAAAAATAAGTGATGTGTCAGATGGAGGCATGCATGGCTCTGCAGGTGTTATGCAGGTGTAACACTAGTTCCATATACGTACTCTATCTGTAGGTCACCTCCTTTATTGTCTATGTTTGCAGTGCTGCTCCTTAGATGTTCTTCGTGTTTCACTGTTGCAGTCATTACATTTGGGTAATCCTGCTGCCAGGTTGCCCTCAGTCGGCCTGAATTCCAAAGTCCTGGGTCCTGCGTCGGCTGCTGTCTCCCCTTCCCTAACGTCAGGTCATCTGGGGTATAAAAGATGCAGCCGACGCCATTTGCTTTAGTCTTTCTTGCCGCGTGGTGCCCAAAGCAGAAGCAGTTCACAAGTGCCGGTCGGCCGACTCCTGAGATTTTCATATTCGAATTTCAGATCCGAAGTCTTCTATAAAGCTAAGTATCCCATTGGGGAAACTTTTTTCTTGCTCCAGACCGATGTCCGAAAAAGTTAATAATTGCATTTCTTGTGGGAAGCAAATACCTCATAAGGACTTTCATTCTTACTGTATTTCTTGCCTAGGCCCTGACCATAACGTTTCAGGTTGTCGGTTTTGTGTTAGATTTAACCAACGCACTATTAAGCGTCAGTATGATTTTGCGTTAAACTATTTTGGACGCAGGTTTAACTATCCAGGAATGTTGTCAGATAGCCATCTGACTACCGGAGTTCACAAATGCAAAGAAAAAGATAGACAACAGAGGCCCAAAACCGATGAAGCTTCTCCTAAGCCAGTTGCCGGTTCTCAGTGAGGCGCTTTCGCAGCCCCTGACGCTCGCTTCTTTATAGTCGCAGGCTGCTACCGAATCTCACGTGGAGTCTGCTATGCCGCTGGAAATGCAAGGTATTGGAGCCTCTGACGCTATTCCTTCAGATGGGTCCAGAGCCGCTGAGCAGGCACCGGCTTCTGAGGGTGTTTTCAGACCTAAACATCTATACATTAAACCGACTTCAAAGACTAAAGCACCTTCAAAGGCAAAGAAACAAATTCAAGAGCCACGTGGACAGGCCTCCATGCCCAAAAAGCAGATGCTCAAAATGGCCGAAGACTTGATTTACCTTGATCAGGGGTTCCCATCCTCCTCCTGATAAGAGGCCTAGGCAGGAGACTGATTATGAATCTTCAGATCAGGTTTCCATTTCTTCTGATTCCTCTTCTGATCAGCAATATTCCCTTCCCCCTATGAGGATTCTGATGCTGAAGAATCTATACCTTCAGCATCTCCTCCAGAGGACTATTCTTTTGGGGAAACCTTACATACGATGCGGGAGCATTTCCACTGGGAGAGACAAGATTTTTCAGAATCTAAAAAGAGGCTCAGGGATTTCCTGTTACTACCTCAACACAAGCCACTAGCCATTCCTCCTGAGTTAGACATTGTAGATGATGTGTTTTCGGAGTCTAGTCTTACCCCTGACTCCTTACCTCCAGCTCCTGTTAAGCCTGACAGATATTACAGGGTTCCTGACTCTCATAAATTCCTTTTTAAAAACCCTGCTGCAGACCCAGAAACTATTTCTCAGGGTCCTAAAGGAGTTAAGGCTTCTGCTACAAAATCCCTACCCCCTCTAACAGAGATTCTAAGGCACTGGATAGATGGGGAAAAAAGGTTTACACATCTGCTACTTTGGCTATAAGGGCCTTAAACTGTCAGTTTCGTATGCTCAAATATCAGCAACATGTCATGGCATTGCTTAAGCAGAAAATGTTGTTCAACTCTGAATGTGTAGAAAACAAGGAAATGCGGGATTTACTGCATGCAGCTGAACAAGTTGGAAAGCATACTTTGCAATGTGGGTTTGATTCTGTAGAGGCCTCCTGCAGGGCCACAGTTACAGGTTCTGTAATTAGGAGGCATGCTTGGTTAAAGGAACAAAATCTGCCTGATCATGTTAAAGTTAAATTATTAGATGCACCTTTACAGCATGATACTTTGTTTGGTGTTAAGGCAGAAGAGGTGTAAAAGAAAATGGACAAAGCTAAATCTATGCAAACGGTCAAAGATTTTTTACAAGTACAGCCACCTAGGTTTAGTAGACACAGGCCAACAAAGAATTGGTCCTTTCCTGTGTCAGACAGACCTCAAAGGGGCAGACCCAGATGCCCTAGAGGCAGATCCCAGGCACAAGGTTCATTTTGCTCAAAACAATGGGGGGGCTTCTACCTCCAAAGTTGGAGAAGACAAATCACAACCATTCAGGAAACAGTCCCAATGACTTCCCCCTGCCTGCACCAAGCACTTATCTCCTGGCAGCCCCCTTAGGGGGAAAATTAGCACGTTTTTTCTCAAAACTGGCACATTATAACCCAGGACAAGTGGGTTCTAAATATCATGTCACAAGGCATTATAACCCAGGACAAGTGGGTTCTAAATATCGTGTCACAAGGCTACAAGTTCCATTTCCATACCCTGCCAAAGGCAAACGGCTAGCCAGATCTGCCAAAAAATCAATGGGCAGAGGCACAAAAACAAGTCTCATCCTTCATGGACATATGGGGGCCATTCAGCAAGTACCAGAGCAAGAGCAGAGACAAGGATTTTACTCGAGTGTTCTTGGTACCCAGAAAGGACAAGGCCTGGAGGCCAATACTGGACCTATCTATTTTAAACACATTCCTGGATATACCAAAGTTCAAGATGTTGACTTTGCAACAGCTTCTGCCCATGCTGGGCAAGAACGCTTGGCTTGAGACTTTAGATTTAAAAGAGGCATACCTGCATGTCCCAATCAGACAAATATGCAGAATATACCTCAGATTCAAGGCTGGCTCAATGCATTACCAATCAATTCCTGCCCTTTGGCTTATCTACTGTGCCCAGGGTCTGGCAGTAATTGCATTCTGCAGACAGAGGAATACAAATATATCCTTACTTGGACGACTGTCTAATTCAAGCAGAGAACAAGGACATTCTTCTACAGCATCTGGTGTTTGTGAAAAGACGTCCAACATGCTTAGGGTACACAGTCAACGAAAATAAATCAAAACTAGTACCCTCTCAAGAGATAATTTTCCTGGGTGCAAGCTTAAATACAACTTCCCAGATGGTTTATCTCATGCCAGACAAACCAAGGCAACTGACTACCTATTTCAACATGCTGGCAACAAAGGCCCAGTTATCTGCAAGAAAAATTCTGCAGGCTTTGGGCTTCATGGCATCCTGCGTCCTACTAATTCCATATGCAAGACTGCATATGAGGAAACTTCAGTGGTACCTAAAAAGTGTTTGGACTCAACATTGCCACCGTCTGGAAACTGTGATTACTCTCATTCCCTGCCTGCAACAGGAATTTTGATGGTGGGCAAAGGCTTGTCTCCAAAACAAGGGACAACCATTCACATTACCCCAAACAACGGATGCATCATATTATGCCTGGGGGGGCCCACATGGCAGGAAGATGCATTCAGGGCACATGGACCTCAAACCAAATGCATCTACATATCAATCAAAAAGAGATGCTAGCAGTTCAAAATGCCCTGACAGCTTTCAAAGACCTACTTCATCCAGGACAACTACTGATAAAGACAGACAACACCATGGCCATGTAGTATATAAACAAACAGGGGAGGGCACACATTCGTACCCCCTTTGCAGACTAGCCATGACTTTGTGGGACACAGTATTGACTTACCAGGTACAGCTGCAAGCACAATTCATGCCAGGAAGGAAAAATACTCTGGCAGACGAACTAAGCAGAAACCTCATGGATCCCTACGAGTGGCACCTGGATCCACAAGTCTTCAGCATGATAACAAGGAAATGGGGATGCCCAGACATAGATCTATTTGCCTCCCCTCACAACTGCCAACTAAAAAGATTCTGCACAAGGATTTATCACAGACAAGCATGGAAAGTGGATGCCCCATCTTTCAGCTGGAAAAAAACGATCAGTATATGCATTTCCCCCTCTGCCTCTCCTCCCCAAGGTACTCCTAAAGGTCAGACAGGAGAAGCCATGGATGGTACTAATTGCCCCAGACTGGCCCCGCCAGTACTGGTATCCAATACTAAGGAGCTTGTCTCAATGCCTAGCCTGGACCTTACCTCAGATACCTTAACTACTGTCCCAACAAAACAATCAGATCCTGCACAGCCAACTCAAAACTTTAAACCTGGCAGCATGGCTGATAACGTAGTCATACAAAACACACCTCTCAGTAAAGCTGTGATGGATATCATTTTGCAGGCCAGAAGGCCTAGTACTAGCAAATCTTATGCTGGAAAATGGAAGAGAGTTTGTGCTTGGAACCAGGCACAAGGAACCGATACAGCTGTGCCAAATATTCCTCAGATTTTGCAATACTTAACTGAGATGCTGGACAAAGGTCTATCTTTTTCATCTATTAAAATTCATGCCTCTGTCATTTTGGCTCATTACAGTACAGAACCACCAATCTTTTCTCATCCCTTATTAAAACAGTACCTCAGAGGAGCCAAAAACTTAAGGCCTCCAAGAAGATCACCAATGCCTGCATGGGACCTCAACTATGTCTTGGAAAAACTCACTCTGCCACCTTTTGAGCCATCTGTTACGGCTGATCTAAAGTTTTTATCTTGGGAAAACAGCTCTGCTCCTAGCAATAACTTCTGCAAGACAAGTCTCAGAGCTTCAGGCACTCATGGCTGTGGAACCTTTTATCATTTTTTATCCAGACAGGGTCTCTCTGAGGACAAACCCAACATTTATGCCTAAGGTGATGCCCAGTGTGGCCCTTAACCAAACTATTCATCTGCCAACTTTTTAATCCAAATCCACAGAACAACGGGGAGAGAATTCTGCATACTTTGGACATACACAGACAGCTTAGATTCTACTTGGACAGAACCAAAGTTTTCCGAAAGACACAACAATTACTAGTGGCATATGCTGCAGGATCACAAGGAAAGGCTATCTCAAAGCAAACTATTTCAAAGTGGATAGGCCACTGCATTCGGTACTGCTACCTACACCGTGGCAAGCCAGTGCCTAAAGGCATTAGGCCACATTCAACCAGAGCTGCAGCCCCATCAGCAGCCTTTCTCAGGGGAGTACCAACCAAGGACATTTTAGAGGCTGCTACTTGGAGTTCAGTGCACACCTTTACAAAACACTATCATCTGCCACTCTACTCTAAATTCAGTGCAGGCTTTGCCACTGCAGTTCTGCAGGGCCTTATAGCCACTCCTAATGCTGTTTAGCTCCAGCCTCCCATCCATAGCTTTGGGACTCTACCCAAATGTAATGACTGCAACAGTGAAACACAAAGAACATAGTACAGTTGTGTACACTTACCATAAATGTAGATGTTCAAGTGTATTCAGTGTTGTAGTCCAGGTTACCCACCCGCCTTCCCCCTTTTCTTCTGATGGAACCCATCTTTCTTTCTCTGATTTATACAGCCTATGTGGTGTATTTGCTTGTAGATGAAGGTAAAGTTTATATTGGTGCATGTATTTATATGTATATAAATTTTGGCTACCCTCTTAGGGGGCATCTGACATCTGGGGCAAGACAAACTAAAGAAAGTGGTGTCGGCCGCATCTTTTATACCCCTAACGACCTGACGTCCGGGAAGGGGTGACAGCAGCCGATGCAGGACCCAGGACTTAGGAATTCAGGCCAACTGAAGGCAACCTGCCAGCAGGATTACCCAAATGTAATGACTGCAACAGTGAATACACTCGAACATCTACATTTATTCTAAGTGTACACAACTGTACTTTTCACCACTGTTTACAGATTGATTTTGATTTATGTGCCGCATAGCTTGTAACTGCAAGTAGAATTACTTTTCTGTCCCTTCTGCCACATGGTGTTCCAAACAGTTTCACAGTTCTGCAGACTGGGTCGACAGTGGATGTTTCACCACTGTCCGATGTGTCATCATCTGCTCTTCCTGGTTCGCCATGTTCATTGCCTCATTCCTATCCATTCACCATGCCTTAATGCAAACATGATGTACTGTTACACTGCTTGTGACCTTGTCAGGTACAGCTAGCATATCTTTCTCTTGGGCATGCAGCTGTCATTCTGCAGTGGATGCAAGCAGTGACAACGTACAGTATGAACAGCGTTCTTGGGGCAGGTCATATGAAGTTATAGATATTTTGCAACAAAAGTTATTGTTTTCCATTTTTTTCTGCCCTTGAACCACCAGTTGATAATGATGAATAATTGAAAGACTTCAAGAATAAAATTGTTTGTATGACAGTTTGTTGTGCCACAATATGCATCCTGAGAGGTATGTTGAATAAGAAAGAGTTCCAAAAGGATTGAAAATGTTTGTTTGCTAGTGATATTTAGAAGGTGACAGTAAGCTGTTTAGAGAGCTGCTGTGTGAATTGTCAGTAGTGCAACAGGTAGCACACACTCCATTGGTGCAGAAGGCTGTGGGTTCTATTTCTGCACCAGATGGATCTAGTGCTGATACTGTAGTGCAGCATAAGGGGGGTGCTGCAGTCCCGAGTGTGTCAACCTTCAGATGTGGTGTTAAAAGGAGCCCCATCTGCTTGAGTTGGTGGTAACTCAGGTGGATGTAAAAGATCCCACAGCACCTATGAAAGAGAGCAGATGTCTGTCATTTATATACAAAAGGAACTCTTTATTTACAACTTGTTTACATATTTACAAATGTATACATATACAGATATATGTACACATATTCATACTTTTACTTTACACTCACACTAAATTTTCATCCCGATTAGACTCCCACACCTTTTCCTTAACCACTATCTGATGCTACTTAATACTGTTGCTAAAATCCATTCACAATTAAAACATCATTTCATTTGTTCTTTCATTCCATATAACTCATATGACATAAAATAACTTTCTATCTATTTTAACATGTTTACTATTGTTCTAATAATGTCCATATTTAACCACATCCATGTTTATTTTATCCACTTCTTTTATATCTTTGAAAAAAATAGTTTCCCCATAACATTTTTACTCTTTTACATTTCAAAAATGCATGCTCAGTTGTTTTGTCTTCTTGACAATGTAAACATGTTGTTTGACCTTTATTTTTATATGGTGTATTTCATTTTACTGGTAATTTGTCTATTACCAGTTTCCACAAAAAATCTTGACATTCTACTTTCTGAGTGCATCATTTGCTTCTTAATTTTTATAGTTTTAATTTTTTTTCTTTATCTGTTACATTTTCCCATGGTTTTACGTAGTAATGTTTTAGAATTACATTCTTATGCCATACTTTTCTATGTTTTCTATATATTTTTTTATTTTCTGCACAAATATTTTTCCTTGGTAACATTTTATTTCTTCATTTATACACTATTTTTCTCTTTGGCTTTTTTACCATACCCCCACATTTATCCTATTTATATTTATGCAATTTTACAATTAATCTCTTGTCTTTTTCATTTATACACTTTAGCACTTTGTACAAATTTAATGTAGCACCATATACCACTGGGTTATTTAACCCTAAACTCCTTCCTCTTTACTGGCATACAAAACTCCTGTTTTACTGGGTTTAATGTAGAATCCCATATAAATAAAAAGTGCAATAATTTCTTTTCAATTATTGCTGACAACATAAACACACTTGTGTTTGCTATTTTCTTATTACTGAATTTATCAAATAAGCCCTTTTTCTGAATGATTTATATGTTCTCTAGAAAAGGCAGGTTTTATTTCTTCAGTTTTATTCCTATTGAATTCTACTTGTATCTTTATTTCCAAATTTGATACCTAACACACACATTTCATTCAGTGTAAAATGTACACCCCCGATCTTTACTACGTCACCTCAGCCCATACTTTTCTGTCTATTTAAATGTATCCTTATCACCTCTGGACACCAATTTGTGCAAATTATTACTACTTTTCTCCAATTTTTGTTTTTTTGCAATTGCTGTGATGTCATTTACAATGGTGATGGACAGGTTGATAGATGAGATCAGACAGAGTTCCCCATGGACTATGATGTTAGCAGATGACATTGTGATCTGTAGTGAGAGTAGGGAACAGGTGGAGGAGACCCTGGAGTGGTGGAGATATGCTCTAGAGAGAAGAGAAATGAGGTCAGCAGGACTAAGGCAGAATATGTGTGTGTGAATGCGAGGGAGGCTAGAGGAATGGTTAGGGTGCAGGGAGTAGAGTTGGCGAAGGTGGATAAGTTTAAATACTTGAGATTAACAGTTCCGAGTGATGGTGAGTGTGGAAGAGAGGTGAAGAAGAGTGTATAGGCAGGATGGAGTGGATGGAGAAGTGTGTCAGGAGTGATATGCAACAGATTAGTACCAGTAAGAGTGAAATGGAAGGTCTACAAGAGAGTAGTGAGACCAGCTATTATATATGGGTTGGAGACAGTGGCATTGACAAAAGGGCAGGTGTCAGAGCTGGATGTGGCAGAGTTAAAGATGTTAAAATTTGCACTGAGTGTGACGAGGGTGGACAGGATTAGGAATAAGTATATTAGGGGGTCAGCCCAGGTTGGACGGTTTGGAGACAAAGCCAGAGAGGTGAGATTGCATTGGTTTGGACATGTGCTGAGGAGGGATGCTGGGTATATTGGGAAAAGGATGCTAAGGATGGAGCTGATGGGTAAGAGGAAAAGAGGAAGGCCTAAGATAAGGTTTATGGATGTGGTGAGAGAGGACATGCAGGTGGTTGGTGTGACAGAGCAAGATGCAGAGGACAGAAAGAAATGGAAACAGATGATCCACTGTGGTGACCCCTAACGCAAACAGCTGATAGAAGAAGATGATGTCATCTGCATATATTAACAGAACTGGAATGGTTAGCTCTTCAGGTGTTGTATATCCCACTTCTTCATTTTGTAATTTATTTACTTGGCTTTAACCAGCCATTTACAAGTATTTTTATTTTGTTATTACTGTATGCTGGCATGCATAAGTTCCTATCTTTCTCACTTATATTATATTCATTCATTATTACCCATAAGATTTAATGTCCTATTTTATCAAATGCCTTATTTATGTCTCCAATCATGATATTTTGCTTCTTTTTTTACTGTTCATAATGTCATCCACAATTTCTCTGTCATTAACAATTCTTGACAACCTTTCTCCTTTATACTGTATATACCATCTTCCATAATATGTTATATTTTAGTTTCAAATCTGTTGTATTATTTTCATAAAGATCTTGTAGTCATTGTTATTCAATACTAGTGGTCTCCAGTTTGTAATGGTCTTCTGTTTTCCTTCTTCCGTATGAATTTAATTCCACCATTATGCAATTCTTTATGTATATAACCTTCATTTAACCATTCATTCAAATTCTTTAAAAATATTTTTGTCAATCTGTTATATTGTTATACATTTCATGCCCCATTTTATCTGGCCCTGCATTCAAATCTATACTTGTACTAATACTTTATCTAGCTTATTTAAAGAAATCTTCTTTTCCAGCTCTTTTGTCTTTTTCTGGTAACTTTTTAATTTTCCATAGTTTTTCTCTACCTTTTTTTACCTTAACTATTTCTTGTACATATTGTACTTAATGGACTATTCATAATCCTTTCCTGAGTTATTTCTATTTCTCCTTTTTCATTTTATTTCTGCCATTAAACTACCATCTTCCTTTACTAATCTCCTTAAGTAACTCAGTATATCTTCTCTTTTTCCTTGTAAAAATATCTTTGCTTATATAACCGTTCTTGTATTTTTTCTTGATTCCTTTCATATAATTATTTTTCTTTGTCAAAATACTTATATGTAGTGAGAGCATCAGAGAAGAAATCGGAGATATAGGTATTCAGTTTGGAACTTGTATTATGGCAAGAAGTGCAAATAGTTGGAACTCCAAAACACAAGTTGCAGACATATAAAATACATTCTCATATGGAATACAGTCACCTGTGAGTATTTCTGGCAAGCCATTGAAAGAATTAAAAGTTGTACAGAAATTTCTGTCTTAAAACAAGGGCAAATTAAATGGAAGTAGTTATCGCACTAAATGTCTGTAGGGAATTCAATCTTGTATGGTGACATTAGGAATACTGAGCTTTTGTAAAATTGATATTCACATGTAGTGAGTATAATCTTGTTCTGAATTCTACTTTACAGACTTGAAAAGTATGAAAATTATTTTAGAATATTGTTATGTAAGTCACTTGTAAGAAAATTGTAACGATAAGGAAAGACTGACATTGCCCTGATTGGTGTAAAATACTGAAATGTGTTTGTGGGTGGGATTTCAGTGGTGATGGGCAGGAAAAACTACGGTGCAACAATATAGACACAATTTTAGTGCATGACACTATTTGCAAGCAGTTCTTATTGAATATGTTCAAAGCGTACAATTTGTTAGGTAACATTTTGCTAGATGTAATATAACTACTGTAATATCTGACCAAATTTTACAGCTTTAAAGGCCATTATCACATTACACACACACACACACACACACACACACACACACACACACACACACACACACACACACACACACACACACACTTAACCTGTGTTTAATAATAAAAAAGCCACAGTTTTGAAAAGAGCCTTTGTGTTGATAGACATTTTAGATGAGCATTTGCTAAAAGATTTTGTGAATGAATTTCCTTTTTCAGTTGCTCCCCATTTTGACATTAAATCACTGTCTTTAAACTGAAAACTGGTGTCCCGAAATGCCTCCGTTACTTAAAATACAGTGAAATGCTAAAAGTATCTGTGTGTGGTGCATATATACATACATACATATATAATTTTTTAAATTATGTATATATGTATTTATGGATGGATGGAAGGAGTACTTCCAGCAGCTTCTGAATAAAGTGAACCCCAAAGAAAACAGCCCAGATGCAGCATAAGTTAGGGGAGAAAAACTGGAGAAGAGCCATTCTAGCGCCAGTGTGAAAGAACAAAGGAAATATTTCACAATTGTGAGAGTGGTTTGCATTATGGCGAAGGTATTTACTTCATGGATACAAGATGCAGTATTTCATTGTCGTCCTTGAAAGAAAAAATGGCTAGTCTTATTTTATCACAAAGACAGCTAGCTTAGTACTTATATGAACTTAAAGAGATGTTCAACTCCTGTCACACTGCATGAAAATTCTGAAGAGAGTAACTGATAACCGAATATGCAGAGGAGTAGAAAGTCAAATGGAATTTGATCAGTTTGGATTCTGTTCGGGATGCAGCTCAACCAATTCAGTGTTTGCAGTGAGACATAGTTGAGAAGAAGGTAAAGGTGAGGAAGAAGTCCAACTGGGCTTTCCTAGACTTGGAGAAAGCATTTAATAAGGTCCCATAAAAGCTGATTTGGGCAGCCCTGTGATGATTCAAAGCCCCAGAAACATTGGTAGAATTAGTGCAGGCTATGTACAAGGACCCAGTGAGACAAATGCAGTGTTTGGACTCGTACAGGAGTTCACAGTGATAGTTGATGTGCCTCATGTCTCAACTCTGAGCCCACTACTGTTCATATGGATTATGGACTACATCAGCAAGCATGTTGGTGGGGAGAGATCAACAAAACTGCTATATGCAATGTGGCATTACAAGCAGACTCTAAATAGTAACTTCAGCAAATGATAGTGGGTGGAATATAAAACTGAAGGTACTTTTGAGGTAAAACCATACCTTTCAACTTTTCAGAGCAAAATATCTGGACAAAGATAAAAATGATTGGGGGGTGGGGACAAAGCTGGTAAATAATGACAATGTGGCATTACAGGCAGACTCTGAATGCGAGCTTCAGCGGATGATAGGGGAAATGGAATTTAAAACTGAAGGGACTTGAGGTGAAACGGAGTACAGATGAGAGAGTTGTCATGGCAACAAATGGGGGAATCAGAAGAAGCTATAACTGAGATGGAAGGGAAAATAATGGGACAGGTTAACAGCTTCAAGTTTCTGGAGGACATGGTTGAGAAAGGAAATCTGAAAGAGAGGGTCATAGGTAGAATCAGTGGAAAAGGCCAGCTCTGACTAAGTTTTAGTTGAGTCTAGAAGAGAAGGTGCTGTTAGAGATGATTAGTAGGGCATATAAAATAATGTATGATATGTATAAGAGTAAATTAGAGGAGGTGTGACTGGTAAGGCAGTATACAAAGGAATAGTAGAAGAACATCTGTATTGCTCACAAGTATGCAGCAATATGTAGAAGGTTTAGGATTTTTGCATGGAAGTATTTGCATAGGCATTTTTACACCCCAAGCAGATATCGAGTAGACTGCAAATGCTGGAAGTGTGATGGGAAAGGGAGGGATAATTAAAAATATGTTTTTAGGGATGTAATAAGTTGGCATAATTTAAAAAAAAATCCCTACAGTATACTTTGTCAAAAATGTTGGAGAGCAAATTATTGTTTTCAAGGAAATTATTCTTTTGAGCCGGGATATAGAACGGAATTACCTAGTAGTAGTAAGACATTGCTAAGATTAATGCTATTGGCTAACAAAAAAGTAATACAGAACAATGGGAATTGAAAGCAACTGCAAATTAAGTGCTGAATGCTGTAGGGGAGCTAATAGAACTGGAAGTTGAATCTTTAGAAAAGGGGAGGAGTGAGCTACTTAGAAACTGAGCTTGTGGGAATATGCAGAATAATGTTTAGAAGGAGGCATGAAATTTCAGAGACAGCAGGACTTGAGCTGAGCAAGTTATTCAATGTTGGAGTGGATGAAAATTGCTAAAAAATGAAAACATTTGTATAATGTGAGAAAAAGAAGCCTGTTTGTAGTGTTTGTTTTTCTATCAAGGTATATGTACCAATGAAATTAATAAAGGTAAAAAAAAATTCTGGAATTTGAGGTGCTGCAGCCAACTGGCGCAGTGTCAGAGGTAGTACCCGACAGACGAATGCCAAAGTAGCTGAAAAGTAAGGTGTACAACAGTGGTGTGACCAGTACTACTGTAGAGTATGGAAAGGGCAGTGAAGGCAGAGCAGCTGAGGAAGTTAGAGATGAAGTACCTGAGATGGGTGGTAGGATACACACTGTGGGACAGAAGAAGAAATGAGGACATCGCAGCAGAGGCTAGAGTAGATACAGTTTTAGAGAAGGTCAGAAAAAATAGATTACAGTGGTTCAAACACAGTGGTTCAAACACATGTG